>NC_053024.1:355455727-355633105 GCF_003073215.2 Triticum urartu
ATCAATTCCCCTACATATAACTAAAGCATTTCTAGACTCGACATCGACCAGTTTGGCTCAACAAACCTACAGGCAGTCCGGCTCTGATGCCAACGCTGTCAGGACCCCGATTCCAAGTCACATCGATCTAGCCGGTAACACCTCATATCACCTTGCGGCCTCACGCACGGTATCCCCACGGGTGTCGCCTTACCATGGCCCGGGACCGTTTGCGCCTTTTGGCTCACGTATATGATAGTGTCGCTAGCATCCATATGACAGAGAACCCGGGCCGACATGGCTAGTCGTGAACCCAAAGAGGCACTAACCTATGGGGACAGGCATACATGAATCACATCGAACATGTCAGTCAGCAGCGTGTGATTCTGGGCTGTAGCACTGGGCTAAAAGGACTCTGGGAACCCGGGCTGTAGCAGGCTAGGCAGGACTCCGGATGTCACCACGTAACATTTCCCCGAAGGGACTAACACAGGAACAAAGTGAAACACATGCCGGCCAGTCAAGTGTCCTGAGCAGTAGTGCTGGGCTAGCAGGACTCCGGTGAACCGGGCTGTAGCGGACTACTATGGCTCATGGAAGCACTAGACTACATTTCCCCATAAGAGAGGCTGCCAAGGATAAACAACTAGATTGTCAGATCCCACACATACCAAGCATTTCAATCATACACACAATATGCTCGATATGTGTAAATACAACATGGCATCACAACAAAACTCTACAACTCAAAGTACTTTATTTAAAGGCTCTGGAGAGCCATACATAACATGTTCATACAGGTAGGGGTCACATGACCCGACATTCAAGTCATACAAGCATACAAGCACATGCGGAAGAAAATTAGTCTGAGTACAGACACTAGAAAGAAAGAAGGCTTGACGAAGCCTGTATATCTACATAGGGCCCTCCATGGCCAGAATCACCACCTGGGTGGCAAGTCACCCATCGACGTCGAGATCTACGTAAAACCCGTCAGAGGGGGCGGTGTTGTCGTCTAAAAACAGTAATTAAAGCAACATGAGTACAAAGGTACTCAGGAAGTCTTACAACAGATCCTACTATACATGCTCATTCTCAAGAAGGTGGTGGAGTTATTGCAGCAAGCCAGTTTTGACTCTTGGCTAAGCTATCCTACGAGACACCACTTGTAAAATAGTTTTCGCACACGAGTCCACTAATCACCAACACAATACTCCACCGAGGATCCTCCCTCGTCATCCTATGAGATGGCCATCCTCGGTACTCACACTTATCTTGAGTCTTTTAGTAGTAACCATTAACTTGTCTATGAACTGTATAGGCAACCAAGTAGTCCTTTACCGCCGATGCGACTATTCGAATAGATGATATTAACCCTGCAGGGGTGTACTTCTTCATACACGCTCTCACCACTTACCGCCGTTTACACGACATGTACTCGGCAACCTTCAAGCGGAAGCCCGACGAGGGTGTCAGCCACGGCCTACCTAAACAGTCAAGTCTCTAGTCTAGGTTTATCGCCTATCCAGGTTCCATCCGCAGGGAGTCTGGTCCCAAGGTTTCCACATACGGCCCCAAACATGTGTACAGGGTCCCAAGATGCCAAACGGGCGCCCGGCATACCCGGCCACGGTGTATCTACCGCATCATAGCCCACCCCTAGGGTCAGCGCTACGCACAGCCACCAACACATAACCTACAAACACCAGAAACTAGTTGCAACTCCTGGACAAAGTACTAGGGTGGTTAAGAAGCCGAGAGGGTCAATTAAGGATCCCAATGCATGGTAGTAACTGATTCTTAAATCACACATACAGATCTCAGTTCTTAGGGACGGCCTCAATGAAACAACCCACCATGTACTCCTACATGTCCTCTCATCGATACCTTTACCAAATCATGTTCAAAACATCCCTCACATTACCGACGTAATCATTTCACTCTAGCCCATCACCCAGATGAACCAGACCTGACACAACTCTAAGCATAGCAGGCATAGCAATGTAGGAAACACAAACATGGCTCAATCAACTCCTACACATGCTAGTGGGTTTCATCTAGTTATTGTGGTAATGACAGGTCATGCAGAGGATAAGGATTCAACTACCGCATCACACAGCAGTTTGAAACGTTGTTGTCTTAATGTACTAAATGAGAGCAGGAGCGAGAACATGGGATTGTATCGATATGATCAATGGGGCTGCTTGCCTGATGGAGTAGTAGTAGGGTACTGCCCTTCGGTTGGATACTCGGAAATATCCTCGGAGGCAGAACCTACCATGAAAGACACCATAGAAAACAATCATCACATGGCAATATGCAACAATATCGTTTGAGTCTATTTGAATCAAGGATTCAAATGAAAGCTTATGTTCTTAAGCCATTTAAGTGCATTAGCTTGTTTCACCTAAACAGCAAGGTTGAAGTGTTTTGTCATGCACGAAACCATTACAGATGGAAATATTGAATTTTTCTAATCAAATTTCATATATAAATCTTTGCATTTGGAGTTAGAGATTAAAAGTTATGAATTTTTGAAGTTTGTAATATTTTCTGGAATTTCCTGTATAAGAATAATTCCAGTAATTGAATTATTGCGTCAGGCTGACGTCAGCGGTCAATGGAGCCGGTCCAGGTCAAACCTGACCAGTGGGACCCGCGTGTCAGTAGTTAATTAACTAACTAAATTTAGTTAGTGCTAATCTAAGTTAATTAGCAGAGCGGTCCCACTTGTCATAGACTCAGGGGGAGTCAACCTGGGCCCATGATACGTCTCCAATGTATCTATAATTTTTGATTGCTCCATGCTATATTATCTACTGTTTTGGACTATATTGGGCTTTATTTTCCACTTTTATATTATTTTTGGGACTAACCTATTAACCGGAGGCCCAGCCCAGAATTGCTGTTTTTTTGCCTATTTCAGTGTTTCGAAGAAACGGAATATCAAACGGAGTCCAAACGGAATGAAACCTTTGGGAACGAGATTTTCTCACCGAAGTGATCTAGGAGACTTGGACCCTACGGCAAGGCATCAGAGAGGCGGTCACGAGGGTGGCGGGCCCCCCCCCTAGGGCGCGCCCCTTGCCTCGTGGGCCCCTCGGAGCTCCACCGACGTACTTCTTCCTCCTATATATACCAACGTACCCCCAAACGAACAGAGACGGAGCCAAAAACCTAATTCCACCATAGAAACTTTCTGTATCCATGAGATCCCATCTCGGGACCTGTTCCGGAGCTCCGCCGGAGAGGGCCGTCATCACGGAGGGCTTCTACATCATCATAGCCTCTCCGATGAAGTGTGAGTAGTTTACCTCAGACCTTCGGGTCCATAGTTAGTAGCTAGATGGCTTCTTCTCTCTTTTTGGATCTCAATACAAAGTTCTCTCCCTCTCTCGTGGAGATCTATTCGATGTAATCTTCTTCTTTTTGCGGTGTGTTTGTTGAGACCGATGAATTGTGGGTTTATGATCAAGTCTATCTATGAATAATATTTGAATCTTCTCTGAATTCTTTTATGTATGATTGGTTATCTTTGCAAGTCTCTTCGAATTATCCGTTTGGTTTGGCCAACTTGATCGGTAGTTCTTGCCATGGGAGAAGTGCTTAGCTTTGGGTTCGATCTTGCGGTGTCCTTTCCCAGTGACAGAAGGGGCAGCAAGGCACGTATTGTATCGTTGCCATCGAGGATAACAAGATAGGGTTTATTTCATATTGCAGGAATTTATCTCTCTACATCATGTCATCTTGCTTAAACCGTTACTCTGTTTTTAACTTAATACTCTAGATGCATGCTGGATGGCGGTCGATGAGTGGAGTAATAGTAGTAGATGCAGAATTGTTTCAGTCTACTTGTCACGGACGTGATGCCTATATACATGATCATGCCTAGATATTCTCATAACTATGCTCAATTCTGTCAATTGCTCAACAGTAATTTGTTCACCCACCGTAGAATACTTATGCTCTTGAGAGAAGCCACTAGTGAAACCTATGCCCCCCGGGTCTATTCTCATCATATTAATCTCCATCACTTTAATCTTGCTTTGCTTTTTTACTTTGTCTTTTACTTTTCACTTTGCATCTCTATACCAAAAATACCAAAAATATTATATCTATCAGATATCACTCTCGTAAGTGACCGTGAAGGGATTGATAACCCCTAATCGCGTTGGTTGTGAGTAGCTATCGTTTTGTGCAGGTACGAGGGACTTGAGCGTGGCCTCCTACTGGATTGATACCTTGGTTCTCAAAAACTGAGGGAAATACTTATGCTACTCTGCTGCATCATCCTTTCCTCTTCAGGGAAATCCAACGCAAGTTCAAGAGGTAGCAAGAAGAATTTCTGGCGCCGTTGCCGGGGAGTCTACGGGAAAAATCAACATACCAAGTACCCATCACAATCCCTATCTCTCGCATTACATTAGTTGCCATTTGCCTCTCATTTTCCTCTCCCCCACTTCACCCTTGCCGTTTTATTCGCCCTCTCTTTCCCAATCTCCTTCTCCTTCTCCTTCTCTTTCTCCGTTTGCCTTTTTCTCGCTTGCCTTTTTGTTTGCCCGTGTGTTGGATTGCTTGTTTGTCGCGATGGCTCAGGATACTACCAAATTGTGTGACTTCACCAATACCAATAATAATGATTTCCTTGGCACTCCGATTGCTCCTCTTGCTAATACTGAATCTTGTGAAATCAATACTGCTTTGTTGAATCTTGTTATGAAAGATCAATTCGCCGGCCTTCCTAGTGAAGATGCCGCTACTCATCTGAATAGCTTCGTTGATTTATGTGATATGCAAAAGAAAAAAGATGTCGATAATGATGTCGTTAAATTGAAGCTATTTCCTTTTTTGCTTAGAGATCATGCTAAAGCTTGGTTTTCGTCTTTGCCTAAAAATAGTATTGATTCTTGGAACAAGTGCAAAGATGTTTTTATCTCTAAGTATTTCCCTCCCGCTAACATCATATCTCTTAGAAACGATATTATGAATTTTAAGCAACTTGATCATGAACATGTTGCACAAGCTTGGGAGAGAATGAAATTAATGATACGTAATTGCCCTACTCATGGTTTGAACTTGTGGATGATTATACAAAAATTTATGCCGGATTGAATTTTGCTTCTAGAAATCTTTTAGATTCGGCCGCGGGAGGTACTTTTATGGAAATCACTTTAGGAGATGCTACTAAACTCCTAGATAATATTATGGTTAATTATTCTCAATGGCATACTAAAAGATCTTCTAATAAAAAACTACATGCGATAGAAGAAATCAATGTGTTGAGTGGAAAGATGGATGAACTTATGAAATTATTTGCTACTAAGAGTGTTTCTTCTAATCCTAATGATATGCCTTTGTCTACTTTGATTGAGAATAACAATGAATCTATGGATGTGAATTTTGTTTGTAGAAATAATTTTGTAACAACGCTTATAGAGAGAATTTTAATCCTAGGCCATATCCTAGTAATTCTTCTAATAATTATGGGAATTCCTACAACAACTCTTATGGAAATTATAATAAGATGCCCTCTGAATTTGAGAATAGTGTTAAAGAGTTTATGAATTCACAAAAGAATTTTAATGCTTTGCTTGAAGAGAAATTGCTTAAAGTTGATGATTTGGCTAGGAACGTTGATAGAATTTCTCTTGAGGTTGATTCTTTAAAGTTTAGATCTATTCCTCCTAAGCATGATATCAATGAGTCTCTCAAAGCCATGAGAATTTCCATTGATGAGTGCAAGGAAAGAACCGCTAGGATGCGTGCTTCCAAAGATGCCTTTATTAAAGCGTGTTCTTCCAATTCCTATGAAAATCAAGATGAAAATCTAAAAGTTATTGATGTGTCTCCTATTAAATCTTTGTTTTGAAATATGAATCTTGATGAAACTGAATATGATCTTCCTTTACCTAGAAGGCGTTCTAAAAATTCAAAGTAATTAGATCTTTATGATGAAATTGATGAAAGTGGGATTGAAAGAAATAAAAATCTAGATGTTGCTAAACCCACTATATTGGATTTCAAGGAATTTAATTATGAAAGTTGCTCTTTAACTGATTGTATTTCCTTGTTGCAATCCGTGCTAAATTCTCCACATGCTTATAGTCAAAAGAAAGCCTTCACCGAACATATTGTTGATGCCTTGATGCAATCTTATGAAGAAAAACTTGAGTTGAAAGTTTCTATCCCTAGAAAACTCTATGATGAGTGGGAACCAACTATTAAAATTAAAATTAAAGATCATGAGTTTTATGCTTTGTGTGATTTGGGTGCTAGTGTCTCCACTATCCCCAAAACTTTGTGTGATTTTCTAGATTTCCGCGATTTTGATGATTGCTCTCTAAACTTGCATCTTGCGGATTCTACTATTAAGAAACCTATGGGAAGGATTAATGATGTTCTTATTGTTGCAAATAGGAATTATGTGCCCGTAGATTTCACTGTTCTTGATATAGATTGCAATCCTTCTTGCCCTATTATTCTTGGTAGACCTTTCCTTAGAACGGTTGGTGCGATTATTGATATGAAGGAAGGGAATATTAGATTTAAATTTCCATTAAAAAGGGCATGGAACACTTTCCAATAAATAAAATAAAATTGCCATATGAAACTATCATGGGAGCCACTTATGGATTGCCTACCAAAGATGGCAATACCTAGATTTATTCTCGCTTTTATGCCTAGCTAGGGGCGTTAAACGATAGCGCTTGTTGGGAGGCAACCCAATTTTATTTTTATTCCTTGATTTTTGATCCTGTTTAGTAGTAAATAAATTATTTAGACTCTGTTTTGGTTGTGTTTTTTGTGTTTGTGCCAAGTAGAACCGTTGGGAAGACTTGGGGAAAGTCTTGTTGAACTTGCTGTAAAAAACAGAAACTTTAGCGCTCACGAGAACTGCTGTCATTTTTATTTGGAGAGTGATATTTAGTTAATTCTTTTTGCATATGATTAATAGATAAATTACTCACGTCCATAAATTTATTTTAGAATTTTGGGGTTCCAGATCTTGCGCTAGCTACAGATTACTACAGACTGTTCTGTTTTTGACAGATTCTGTTTTTCGTGTGTTGTTTGCTTATTTTGATAAATCTATGGCTAGTAAAATAGTTTATAATCCATAGAAAAGTTGGAATACAGTAGTTTTAAAACCAATATAAATAAATAATGAGTTCATTACAGTACCTTGAAGTGGTCTTTTGTTTTCTTTCGCTAACGGAGCTCACGAGTTTTCTACCTTAAGTTTTGTGTTGTGAAGTTTTCAAGTTTTGGGTAAGGATTTGATGGATTATGGAACAAGGAGTGGAAAGAGCCTAAGCTTGGGGATGCCCATTTCACCCTCAAGATAATCTAAGGACACCTAAAATCCAAAGCTTGGGGATGCCCCGGAAGGCATCCCCTCTTTCGTCCACTTCTATCGGTAACTTTACTTGGAGCTATATTTTTATTCACCACATGATATGTGTTTTGCTTGGAGCGTCTTGTATTATTTGTGTATTTGTTTGTTAGTGTGCCACAATCATCCTTGCTGTACACACCTTTTGAGAGAGCCATACATGAATTAGAATTTGATAGAATACTCTATGTGCTTCACTTATATCTTTTGAGCGCTATAATTTTGCTCTATGTGCTTCACTTAGATCTTTTAGAGAACGGTGGTGGATTTGTTTTAAAGAAACTATTGATCTCTCATGCTTCACTTAAATTATTTTGAGAGTCTCTTAATAGCATGGTAATTTGCTTAATAATATTATGCTTGGTATTCAAGATTTGTGAAACTTTCTTTTGAGTGTGTTGAATACTAAGAAAAGATTTAAGCATGATAATTGTTTTGAGATATGGAGGTGATAATATTAGAGTCATGCTAGTTGAGTAGTTGTGAATTTAAAGAATACTTGTGTTGAAGCTTGTGATTCCCGTAGCATGCACGTATGGTGAACCGTTATGTGATGAAGTTGGAGCATGATTTATTTATTGATTGTCTTCCTTATGAGTGGCGGTCGGGGACGAGCGATGGTCTTTTCCTACCAATCTATCCCCCTAGGAGCATGCGCGTAATACTTTGCTTCGATAACTTGTAGATTTTTGCAATAAGTATATGAGTTCTTTATGACTAATGTTGAGTCCATGGATTATACGCACTCTCACCCTTCCACCTTTGCTAGCCTCTCTAATACCGCGCACCTTTCGCCGGTATCATACACCCACCATATAACTTCCTCAAAACAGCCACCATACCTACCTATTATGGCATTTCCATAGCCATTCCGAGATATATTGCCATGCAACTTTCCACCGTTCCGTTTATTATGACACACTCCACCATTGTCATATTGCATATCCCGGTACACCGCCGGAGGCATTCATATATAGTAATATTTTGTTCTAAGTATTGAGTTGTAAGAAAAATAAAAGTGTGATGATCATCATTATTAGAGCATTGTCCCAGTGAGGAAAGGATGATGGAGACTATGATTCCCCCACAAGTCGGGATGAGACTCCGGACGAAAAATAAATAAAAGAGGCCAAAGAAGCCCAAAAAAAGAGAAATAAAAGAGGCCATAAAAAGAGAAAAGGCCCAAATAAAAAAATAATAAAAATAAAAATAAAAAAATGAGAGAAAAAGAGAGAAGGGACAATGTTACTATCCTTTTACCACACTTGTGCTTCAAAGTAGCACCATGATCTTCATAGTAGAGAGTCTCTCATGTTATCACTTTCATATACTAGTGGGAATCTTTCAATATAGAACTTGGCTTGTATATTCCAATGATGGGCTTCCTCAAATTGCCCTAGGTCTTCATGAGCAAGCAAGTTGGATGCACACCCACTTAGTTTCTTTTTGAGCTTTCATATACTTACAGCTCTAGTGCATCCATTGGATGGCAATCCCTACTCACTCACATTGATATCTATTGATGGGCATCTCCATAGCCTGTTGATACGCCTAGTTGATGTGAGACTATCTTCTCCTTTTTGTCTTCTACACAACCACCATTCTATTCCACATATAGTGCTATATCCATGGCTCACGCTCATGTATTGCCTGAAGATTGAAAAAGTTTTGAGAATGTCAAAAGTATGAAACAATTGCTTGGCTTGTCATCGAGGTTGTGCATGATTTAAATATTTTGTGTGGTGACTATAGAGCATAGCCAGACTATATGATTTTGTAGGGATAACTTTCTTTAGCCATGTTATTTTGAGAAGACATAATTACTTTGTTAGTATGCTTGAAGTATTATTATTTTTATGTCAATATAAACTTTTGTCTTGAATCTTTCTAATCTGCATATTAATATCACAATTAAGAAGATTTGCATTGAAATTATGCCAAGTAGCACTCCGCATCAAAAATTCTCTTTTTATCATTTACCTACTCAAGGGCAAGCAGGAATTAAGCTTGGGGATGCCTGATACGTCTCCAACGTATCTATAATTTTTGATTGCTCCATGCTATATTATCTACTGTTTTGGACTATATTGGGCTTTATTTTCCACTTTTATATTATTTTTGGGACTAACCTATTAACCGGAGGCCCAGCCCAGAATTGTTGTCTTTTGCCTATTTCAGTGTTTCGAAGAAACGGAATATCAAACGGAGTCCAAACGGAACGAAACCTTCGGGAACGTAATTTTCTCATCGAACGTGATCCAGGAGACTTGGACCCTACGCCAAGGCATCAGAGAGGCGGTCACGAGGGTGGGGGGCACCCCCCTAGGGTGCGCCCCCTGCCTCGTGGGCCCCTCGGAGCTCCACCGACGTACTTCTTCCTCCTATATATACCTACGTACCCCCAAACGAACAGAGACGGAGCCAAAAACCTAATTCCACCGCCGCAACTTTCTGTATCCACGAGATCCCATCTTGGGGCCTATTCCGGAGCTCTGCCGGAGAGGGTCGTCATCATGGAGGGCTTCTACATCATCATTGCCTCTCCAATGAAGTGTGAGTAGTTTACCTCAGACCTTCGGGTCCATAGTTAGTAGCTAGATGGCTTCTTCTCTCTTTTTGGATCTCAATACAAAGTTCTCCCCCTCTCTCGTGGAGATCTATTCGATGTAATCTTCTTCTTTTTGTGGTGTGTTTGTTGAGACCGATGAATTGTGGGTTTATGATCAAGTCTATCTATGAATAATATTTGAATCTTCTCTGAATTCTTTTATGTATGATTGGTTATCTTTGCAAGTCTCTTCGAATTATCCGTTTGGTTTGGCCAACTAGATCGGTAGTTCTTGCCATGGGAGAAGTGCTTAGCTTTGGGTTCGATCTTGCGGTGTCCTTTCCCAGTGATAGAAGGGGCAGCAAGGCACGTATTGTATCGTTGCCATCGAGGATAACAAGATAGGGTTTATTTCATATTGCATGAATTTATCTCTCTACATCATGTCATCTTGCTTAAAGCGTTACTCTGTTTTGAACTTAATACTCTAGATGCATGCTGGATAGTGGTCGATGAGTGGAGTAATAGTAGTAGATGCAGAATCGTTTCGGTCTACTTGTCACGGACGTGATGCCTATATACATGATCATGCCTAGATATTCTCATAACTATGCTCAATTCTGTTAATTGCTCAACAGTAATTTGTTCACCCACCGTAGAATACTTATGCTCTTGAGAGAAGCCACTAGTGAAACCTATGGCCCCCGGGTCTATTCTCATCATATCAATCTCCATCACTTTAATCTTGCTTTGCTTTTTTACTTTGCCTTTTACTTTTCACTTTGCATCTCTATACCAAAAATACCAAAAATATTATATCTATCAGATATCACTCTCATAAGTGACCGTGAAGGGATTGATAACCCCTAATCGCGTTGGTTGCGAGTAGCTATCGTTTTGTGCAGGTACGAGGGACTTGAGCGTGGCCTCCTACTGGATTGATACCTTGGTTCTCAAAAACTGAGGGAAATACTTACGCTACTCTGCTGCATCATCCTTTCTTCTTCGGGGAAATCCAACGGAAGCTCAAGAGGTAGCAGCCCACACGGGGTCAACCAGGGTCAAACGAGGTCAAACTCGCCGGCGTTTAGCCGCCGGCAAGGCCAGACGCGGCGGAGCAGCGCGAGTTTCATGCTCCGGTGACCAAATGGGTGGCGTAGAGTATCTACGCGTAGCTGGGAGCAAGCCGCATCGTTTGGTGGCAGTGGTGGAGCTCGGGGTGGCCGGAAATGTCGCCGGTGACGAGCTGTGCGGCTGCCGGAGCTCGGGTGAGGTCGAACCCGAGGCTACGGGTCATGGCGAGGCGCGTGGAGTAGTGCTACGGGTTCCTGCGAGTGCGGTGAGTGCGTTGGTCACGGTGGTGTGGCCGGTGGGTGGCCGGAGTCACGTCAGCGACGAGCTCGGCGGTGGCGGGTGCGGGTGAACGTGGTGTGGTGCATACGTGCAGGAGTGAGTAAACGGAGAGGGGGAGGACGGAGCTGAGCACACGGCGATTGCAGCAAGCATCGAAGCGGGCTCGGGGAAGGCCGGAGCTGAGCGGGGCAACGATGGCGATCTCGGCGGCCAGAGTTGGGGGAGACGGGGTCAGGGGCGACTCCAGAGCGGGCGAGCACTCGGGGCTCGGCCTGCTCGACGTAGTCGACGACGGCGGAGCGAACGGACACGGTGACGCGGCACGGGGACGACGGCAGACGCGGTTATCACGGTGGCGCGGGCGCGGCAGCGTCGGCCATGGTGCGGGAGAGCGAGGGAGAGGAGCTGGGGAGGAAGAGGCGTGTCTGCGAGCTCGGGGAGGAATGGGTGACTGACCCAGGGCAGCAGAACGGCGAGGGAAGGAAGCAGGGCGGCGGGCAGCTGCGTGGCGCGCGCTGGTGCCGGCGTCGAGCAACTGCCTGCCTGCCTGGCCGAGCCAAGCAGCTCGCTGGAGCGGTGGCTGGGCTGGGCCGACTAGGTGGGCCTGCTAGGTGAGCGCCAGGTAATCCTCTACTCTCTCTGCTTGCTGTTTTTCTTTTTATTTATTCTTGTTCTGTGTTTTGAAATAGTAAAAATACAATTCCATTTAGAAAAAACCTGAAAATATTCATAGGCACATTTGAAAATATTCTCAAGAGCCTAAAAATACTTTCATGGTTATTTTGGCATTTTAAAATATTTATAGGATTTAAATTTCCCAAATGCAAATACTTATGGCTTGGTGCAAAAATCCAGAATGGCCTCCAAAAGTATGAAACCATTTTTGGCAGAGGTTTTAGCCAGGACCAAAGATGGTGAGCATTTATGAAGGGCATTTTCGGTTCATTGAAAATAATTTAGTGAACCCTAGTTGTTTCCAGGGGTGCTGGGGGTTCTGTCATCCCCATTTCAGTTTTCTGGAAAAGAAGACATGATGCAACACTCTAATGCATGAACTAGCTAGGGTGTGACAATCAACTCTTGTAATCCTCAGATTCATCAAGATCAATCAAGCAGGAAGTAGGGTATTACCTCCATCAAGAGGTCCCGAACCTAGGTAAAACTTCGTGCCCCCTGCCTCCTGTTACCATCGACCTTAGATGCACAGTTCGGTACCCCCTACCCGAGATCCGCCGGTTTTGACACCGACATTGTTGTTTTCATTGAGAGTTCCACTGCGTCGATGGCTCCATCAATCATCTACAACAATGCTGCCCTGGGGGAGGTTTTCCTCCCCGGTCAGATCTTTGTGTTCGGCGGCTTCGCACTACGGGCCAACTGGCTTGGCCATCTAGAGCAGATCGACAGCTACGCCCCAGGTCACCAGATTAGTTTTGGAAATCTGGATTATGTCGCTGATATCCGAGCATACTTGATCTTCCAAGGGTTCATGACCCCAACCTCCGCTCTGGCTTTAGATCCAGAGTGCGTCACCATGTCCGAAGACGGGATTATTGAGCCCGCCGGACTATCTATGGCCGCTAAGCCAAGCACGGGAGAACCGGATGATGTAGTGTCGCTGGCAACCATCATGAAGCCGGACTCTTCTCCGGACACTGGCTCGGAACCATCAGAGTCAGCATCGTGTGAGCCCGGGCAAGGAGTTTCCCTCTTGCCGTACTCCACGGGTTTCCTTCTCCCTGGTCAAACC
The DNA here is from genome assembly GCF_003073215.2 of Triticum urartu. Taxonomy (NCBI): domain Eukaryota; kingdom Viridiplantae; phylum Streptophyta; class Magnoliopsida; order Poales; family Poaceae; genus Triticum; species Triticum urartu. Next base: position 355,468,751 of record NC_053024.1, read on the forward strand.
TCACCTTTAAGCGAGGCTTTGGACCTGATGCGATCCCTCGTCATTACAGAGGAGCAATGTCCGAACTACGCCCAGCCCAGACTAGGGGCTATGAGCGGGGAATTTTACGTCCCACCCACCACCCACTTCATAGCCACCATCGAGACTTAACTGATATGCTCGACTATGGTTCCGAAGACATCGATGGTATGGACGATGATGTCGGAGAGGAGCAGGCCGAAAACCTGCTGTTTACCGGATGCTGGACGGCCACCTCTTCGTATGACGTGTACATGGTGGACACACCCAAAGAAGGTAGCGGCGATGATAAAGAAGATCCAGTCGAGGATAAACCTCCTGAGACACAGCCAAAGCGCCGATGCCAGCGGCACCGCTCTAAATAACCCCGTGGAAAAGATTGCAATACCAGCACAGGAGGCAACAACACTCCGGACGATGCCGAAGACAAAGAAGAACCCGTCGAGCCGACCTCCGAACAGGACGACCGGGAAGATGGGCAAGCTAGCCCCGGCGAACAGGCTGAAAACAAAGACTCGGAGGACATCAATATCTTCCTCTCTCCGAGGATGAGGTGAGCCTCGGCAACGAGGATTTTATCGTGCCTAAGGAACCTCTCGAGCAGGAGCGCTTTAAGCACCGGCTAATTGCCACTGCAAGGAACCTGAAAAAGAAGCAGCGGCAGCTTCAAGCTGATCAAGATCTGCTCAACGATATATGGACTAATGTGCTAGCAGCCGAGGAATATGGCCTCGAACGCCCAACCAAAATTTACCCGAAGCATAAACTGCTACCCCAATTTGACGACGAGGCCCTCGAGCCTGCACCTTCAGCACATAATGCGGCTGACCGACCACCTTGTGGCCGGGACAAAACGGCGACTCAAGCCGAACACCAACCCATACTACATTGCCGTAAAGGTAGAGGTATAACAGCTCACGGATACACATATGACCTGCGGCAAGACCTGGGTAGTAGAGCAGGTCAGACCAGATCGATCTACGGATCGCGGGGGCATGCCCCGACGCGCGACGACGGCTATCTAGCCAGACGTGACAAGCATAATCACGCTTGGGCCGAAAACCGCAGACGGACTCCATCCGAGCTACGTCGCGACTTGGCCCGATATAGAGGCGCCACACACCCCCTCTGCTTCACTGATGAAGTAATGGAGCATGAATTCCCAGAAGGGTTCAAGCCTATGAATATCAAATCGTATGATGGAACAACAGATCCCATGGTATGGATTGAGGATTTCCTTCTCCATATTCATATGGTCCGCGGTGATGATCTCCATGCCATCAAATACCTCCCAATAAAATTAAAGGGACCAGCCTGGCACTGGCTAAACAGCCTCCTAGAAAACTCTATTGGCAACTAGGAAGACCTGGAAGACACCTTTCGCGACAACTTCCAAGGTACATATGTCCAGCCTCCAGATGCCGATGACCTCAGTCACATCATCCAGCAGCCCGGAGAGTCAGCCAGGAAGCTCTGGACTAAGTTCTTAATTAAAAAGAACCAAATCGTCGACTGTCCGGACGCCGAAGCCCTAGCGGCTTTTAAACATAGTGTCCAAGATGAATGGATGGCCCGTCATCTCAGCCAAAAAAACAATAGCACCAGCGATCCTGTGGCAGCTCTTACCGCACCGATGACCCGCTTCTGTGCGGGAGAAGACAGCTGGCTGGCCCGCCGAAACAATAGCACCAGCGATCTTGGAACCTCTGAGGTCAGGGACGGCAATGGCAAGCCTCGACGCAATAAAAACAAGCGTCGAAACAATTATGTAGGAACCCAAGACATGTCGGTCAAAACCGGATTCAGTGGTTCCAAATCCGGTCAACGGAAGAAGCCATTCAATGCAAACAAAGATGGCCCATCCAGTTTAGACAGGATACTGGATCGGCCCTGTCAAATTCATGGCAACCCTGACAAACCCGCCAACCATACCAACAGAAATTGTTGGGTTTTTAAACAAGCAGGCAAGCTCAATGCTGAACACAAAGGGAAGGGGCCGCCTAGTGACAGCGAAGACGAGAAGACTCGCCAGCCAAACACCGGGGGACACAAGCAATTTTCCCCCGAAGAAAAAACAGTAAACATGATATCTGTGACGCATATCCCTACGAGGGAGCGCAAGCGCGAACCACGAGATGACTACGCCATAAAGCCGGTCGTACCAAAATTTAACCCATGGGCAGGCTGTCCGATCACTTTTGGTCGCAATGACCACCCAACAGGTATCCGTCATAAGGGTTCGACAGCTTTGGTCCTCGACCCAATCATTGATGGATTCCATCTCACACGAGTCCTTCTGGACGGTGGCAGTAGCCTTAATTTGCTCTATCAAGACACTATTCGCAAAATGGGCATTGATCCCTCAAGGATCCAGCCCACCACAACTACCTTTAACGGTGTAATACCTGACGAAGAAGCTCACTTTACGGGCTCAATCACATTGGAAGTAGTCTTCAGTTCGACGAACAACTTCCGAAGCGAAGCCTTGATCTTCAATATTGTTTCGTTCTGCAGTGGATACCGTGCACTGCTTGGGCGGACCGCGTTCGCTCGTTTCAATGGGGTCCCACACTACGCCTATCTAAAGCTTAAGATGCCCGTACCACGCGGCGTCATAACGATCACTGGAAAAACGGAACAACCCCTCCGTTCCGAGGAGTATACCACGGCCATCACAGCCGAAGTACAAAGTAGACTCGTTAAACCGCAAACCTTATCGCCCATTAAGCCACCGGCCTCTACTATACAAGGCCGGTCAATTTTCGAGCTAGATTAGCAGTTCTGCCTCCGTCGTTCACCGCATATGCCCGCAAAGTTCACATCGCGCATGCATAATTATGCACTTAAAATACCTTGGTCGTCGGTGGAGGCACAATGCAATCAGACCTACAGCACGGTTCGTCCTCCTACAGCTTTTCTCCCTTCTTTTTAAACTATTTCTTATCTTTTGTCACAGATGAATCAAAACATGTTCGTCCTATGGACCTACAAGGACTCTTTCGGAACCCAGTTTCGTCCAGGCAACCAAAGATTGCTCCTTTTAAGGAATCCTCTTCGCCAAGGCAAAGGCAGCACAGACGTGTGATAGGAGGTCCAAAAGATTTTTGTAGACCAAACACTCTATTTAAAACCTGGATATAGCCTTTTTCCTCAGCCTTCGACCCCTGGCATGTGAAATGACCTGGGTAGAGGTGTTATAATCTGTAAAATTGCGCTTGACATATCAATCAGATTCCAGTGGATATAATCCATCTTCAGTATTTATTTTTATAGAACTGTACCTTTTCGGTGGTTTCACATACACACCTCGGCACTAATCACCAGGGGCTCGATACGACAACATATTAAATTGCCAACGAGTCTGAACAACTCTATAGCATACTTCGGCGTCACGAGTTTTGGCATTATATGAATCAGCTCCAAATCATGTCTTTCGTCAATAGTTGGGTTGCGCGACTCCTGTGCTTACTACCTTACGTTCCGCTCTATCGGCTAGGGTTGTAAAGGGAGAACTACTACGATTGTGTTTCTAGTTCACCTGGTTAAGCACCTCACTAGAGAAAGCCGAAAACTGACTGTCATGATACGGCGAGAGCTGGTCAACCACTCGGTGACTTATTAAAATCTTTTGTGATTTCTTCTGTATAACACGAAGGACCGTTTTCTGGTATCCTATGTAGCGCAGCCGTATTCGGATAACCGCATACATACAAGGGGCTATATCGTAGACCCAATGTCAAACTCCTATGGCTAAGTGAAGGTGTTAAAACCCTATGGTCCGATTGCCTAGTTCGCCGCACTTACACCTCCTCCACGGACCAATACGTTGGGTCAAGTGTAGTCAATTGCTATTCCGAACACCCCTGCATTATATGCAAGGGGGCTGAAGCCGACAACTGGCAAACCTTCAGATTATAAAAAAATGGCCGCACAGGAGGAAATGCCTTTCAGGCAAAAGGCATAAATATAACACAACCTTAATATACCGTAATATTGTTATCACAATTCCGATACATTCACTCGAACATAATATTCTTCCAGCACTGACCCTTTATCAAGCAGGCGCCCTCTAGGACATCTTCAAAATAATGCTCCGGCATGCGATGGTCCTTGCCCTCGGGCGGACTGTTTGCTGCAACATCGGCGACCTTCATTTTCGCCCAGTACATCTTGACGTGGGCAAAGGCCATCCATGCACCTTCAATGCACGCCGACCGTTTAATGGCGTCGACACGCAGCACCGCATTAATAAGTCACTGCACCAAACCCAAATAACTATTCAGAATTGGCTCAGTTGGCCATAGCCGAACCACGACTTCCTTCATGGCAGCTCCGGACACCTTGTGAGCTCGTCCCACTGGGCCATTTGTTTGTTCAGCAATGGCAGACGCTTTGGCACGTTGAACTGTGACCAGAAAAGCTTCTCCACTGCACGTCCGTCTTGTGCTTCATAAAACTACGCCGCATCGGCGACACTCTTCGGCAGGTCCAAGAATGGGTATGGAGAACTCCACAATTGATTAAGCAGGGCATACTATGGGTCGCCAAATTTAGTCTGTTATAGAAAGGGCATACTAGCCGCTATCTGCCCAGCTTGCCAGATCTCCTCCCGAGCCGCTCTAGACTCGGACCATGCCTCTCGCGCCTCTTGTAAAGCCTTGTTAAGTTCGGATGCCTTGGCTTTGTTATCCTTCTCTAGTGATTCACATTGGCTTGTGGCATCCTTCAGCTCTCGCGCTATGGTAGATATTCTCTCCTTGCACCGGCGCCGAGCAGCTTGTTCGTCCTTTAACTTAGCAGCGGCCTTCTCGACAGTCGCATTGCTCACTCTGGCTTGCTCCTTGGCCCAGGCTAGTTCCGCCCGAAGGGTCTCAACCGCAGCAACACCATCTGCAATTACGCATGTCCCACTTTATAATTTTCAGCTTCGTGCTCACATTAGTATACATGCATAAGCCGACGGACCCAAAACATACCTTGTGCCTCGTCGAGCCGCCTGTCGATAAGAGTAATATCCCCATCTGCTGACTCAAGTTTCTGCTTTAAATCTGCAACTTCCGCAGCATGCGCAGTCGTCATTGACATACCAGCCTGTTTTCAAATTAATCATGTCATTTCCTGAGCATATCTTTTTGATACTCTGATCGCCTCCCTGTGGAAGCCGACCAGAGTCTCAGGGGCTACTATCTATACACAGGCACACTCGGCATGTAAAGAGCGGTTAAGATATTACATACCTCAAAGCCTCTTAGTAGGCCCATGAAGGCTTCATTCAATCCGCTTCTTGCGGATAGAATCCTCTCAACTACCATACCCATTAAGGTACGATGTTCCTCTGAAATGGACGCATTCTGCAACATGCCCATTAATGTATCCGGCGCCTCTGGACTCCTGGAAGCGGCTGCAGGAGCATGAACTCCCTTCGAAGGGATATGTTTACTCGACCCTTGATGACGGGAAAAATGGCGGGCTTGAGAATACGCGTCCACGTCATTGATACAGATTGAAATTTAAACGCATAAATGCATGCAATAAAAATAGGATCAAACATTGCAGATACTTTATTTCCAGAACTCTTTCATTTACATAAAAGATTTGTTAATTACATCTCCATAGAGAAAACCCCTGATTAAGAATTCCAACATATCTATTACATAGCATCACAACACATGAGTACTACAAAATGTAGAATTAAAAGAAAACTACAAAATATAGAAATAAAAATCCTCCTTGTTGTCTTCAACGTTGGCGTACTCGGAAAGCCTTGAACTTCGTCTATGATAACATATGTGTTGCACAACATTCATGATTTGACAATGTTCAATCATATGGCACGTTTATGCCTAGCTCATTAACCATAGCGAATATGTAGTAGTTGTCTTATTTAATGGTTGACTAGCCGGGCTAACGGTGTATATGCAATATAGGGCATAACTATTTTTATGAGTTAGGTTTACTTTATAGCAACGTATATAGCGTTGCCTCGAGCCATTATATGCGAGGACTATATGAAATTTGTTGATGACATATTCGATCGCACTATATTATGTTTAGTGCGGGTAACATAGGCTATGACCCTAGCTACTTTTCTATGCATGGTACAATTTTAATCCGTATGAGAGATTATATTATAACATATGGGTTATGCTTAAACACTAGTTTTGCTAGTCTCAAACATGTCATATATGGTCATGCGACTAAGTGGATCTAGTCAAATATTTATATGGGTTTGAATGAGAATATTTCTTTTATAAAGTTTGACTTCACTTGTATTAGTACTAACATCATGTAGCAACTTCGTGCCCATATGTAGCATAACCAAATGAAGTGTCGGTACTTCTTCTTGCTTGTATTATCACCAACATAGCATAGATCGTATGCTTGTGGTGTAACCAAACAGAAATATATATTAGTATATGTTTCGCATGGACATGATGAAGTATATGACAATTCTCGCAGTCTAGATATATCGCCCTAAACTACGAAGAGCAAAAGTCATGGATATTGAGTTGTCATGACTTTGTTTCACCTGGGTTTTCACTAGCGTATAATGCTGCTTCTTGAGACTAATGAACATATAGCCGTATGCTCCAAGTTTACACCCTATACTGATGCATTTAGGGGTCTAGGCAGACTATAAATTATATGGAAGAAACATGTGTGAATTTCCAACAAAATAGGACTTTATGAAACCAAATCAATATAAGCTTTATTTCTATTTCTATCCTTGATTTGTATCAACATGGGATGCATGATCACCATGAGACCAAATCAAGATGGACATATCTTTATTCTTGAATTGTATCAATATAGGATGCAAGATCACCACGAGACCAAAACAAGATGAGCATAATTTTTGGTCTTGACTTGTATCAACATGGAGATGCAAGATCACCATAAGACCAAAACAAGAAGAATTTTAGTTGCATCGTGTGCACTTAGTTTGCATCACTATAGGATTGAGGATCAATATATGACTAGACCCAACATTCCATTTATCATCTTGATTTGTATCAACATGGGATCAAGATCACCATGAGACCGAACCAAGAGAGAATTAATTAGGCAGCACCGAACATATATGATGTGTACGGTGAAATGGTAGCATCATAGATGGATATATTCTAGTCTTGAATTGTATCAACATGGGATACAACATCACCATGAGACCAAAACAAGAGCAACCTAAACTAACGTTGGTTTGTATCAATAAGGGATGCTAGATCCCATGAGACCAAACAAGATGTGCTATGTGAATGTGAAGTGACGAAGAACACCCATACTATTTGAGGCATATGATTCAACAGAGATACATCAAGAATGGAGCCAGGAGGTTGCCTTGAATTCTTACCTTGCCTTGGATGTGGTCACGTACATGTGATGTGGTGATGTAGATGAGCAGCCGCTCGTGTAGAGCAGCTCGTGGGCGATGCAGATGGTGAGCAGCCGGCGATGAATGGCGCGAACGGACGGTGACGACGGCTCAGCAACGATGACGGCGAGCGGACGGCCGGTGACGAGCGGCTGGCGTCGACGACGACAGCGAGACGAACGGCCGGCGACGATGAAGAGCGGCGTTGCAGCGTATGTATGTGTGTGAATGATGGATGGATGAATCGTTTGATGAATGATGAGCGAGCAGCGGTGGCGCGTGGATGAGAAAATGAGCGGCCGGAGAGCAGTCGAACGACCTGGTATTTATAGGGAGGAAGGGAAACAGTGGAGGGCCGGCTGGACGCGCGCCTGCCCACGTTCTGATCGTGGGATCGTGTCCATGAACGTGGAAGCGTGGCTGGCTCCTTTCCCTTTTTTATTTGTTTAATCACTAATTACCGGCAATGTCCCATCAGCTGGGCTTAATTAGGCTACATAATGCGTGGGCTCTGGGCATGCTTGCATGCGATCGGCTGATGGAATAGGATATGCATGCATGTACGTAGCTATTCCGTATAAGTGCACTTGGTCAGATTTAGACATGGGGAAGCGTTTTTCCACTGATATATAATTCATGATGACTTGACATTTTTTTATACATCGTCGCGTTTATATTATTTTACGCGAACATTATTATGCTAATATTTTTTTAGCGATGACAGAATAATGCTCATAAATATGATATAGCAGTGTGGCAATATTAGTTTCGTCTATGAAACTTTGAATTTGTGTGAACGTTGGAATTTCGTGGTTGATGATGGTATGTGTATGAAAGTGATATGTCCACTAATTTATGCGACGATGTTGCACCTTCCCTTTTATTTCCGGGTCTGTTATTTTATATTGAGTGGCGCGACAGAAATTTATCATGCTATTTTTTATATAATTACTTTACTTTAATAATATCTAAGCACCATGTTTCATTTTAGCCGAAATCGGTGTCAACAGATGCCCCTCGAGGTCTGAATGCGAATGTTTTTTTTAATTCGGATTCAGAGCTCGAAAGTATATGTATCTTTTATTTAACGTGCCTTAGAGATTTGGCTTAGCGCTGGGGGTGTACGCATGTTTTATTGAAATAGCCGTCTTGACAGTCGGCCAGGTGCGTTGTATGTATATTATTTTAAGTTTGTTTGGATCATTTAAGTGGATAAGGCCTTAATCCTGGAGGGTTGTTACAAGTTTGCCGGCTTGACAATTAGTTAAGACTCCAAAGGATAAGGAGTTAATGGTTTGAACTGCTAGCGTTGTTGCCTAGATCTCAGTAGCGTGCTGAGCAGCACTTTTCTCGTCGTTGGTTTGGTAACCAAACCAGCGTATTTTCTTCTTCCTTATATCCTTTAGCTTCAGTTTGTGTGCTACTATGGCGCTTTGGCAATCTCAATCTAGCTTTGCTCTTCGGAGACTTCCGGTATGTATCGCGATTAAACCAACGATTGCATCTGGTCTTGCGTCTCCGTCATGCAACTGATCTCCAGTTTATCTTTTGTTAGGCACAAAAGCTAGCAGCCCCCGCAGAAGTGCAAATCAATTCCTGCCTCACATGCCGATGAGTATGTGATTGCTTTCTGAGGACGTGATTCATGTACCTTATCCTAAGCCCAATCTCTTTCTATTTTTTTAGGTGAGCTGATTACGATCTAGTAGAATTGATCGGACGTTTCCTCTCCGGCCCAGGTACCATAACTTCGAGGCTCGTCTCCTTCCTGTCTTTGTTTGAAAGTAGGATATATACTGTAGTCATGCACGCAACGCACAACGTACAACATGTGATTTTTTGTTTATATATGAGGATGGTGTCTCTTCTGAATGTATGTGTGATCAAGCAACATCTTGGTTTCACGGTTGGCGTGCCGGCAAGTTTGTTTGAACTTGGTCCGTCGTACAGCCGTGAAGACTCATGTGTGTAGTATAAATCCCTTTCATCTTTGATCGATTTTCTTTTATGTAACTTATGCCAATAATTTCCTCACGAATTTCGCTCGGCGAGTTCTTATATGGGAATGGCCTGTCATACAACTGTTGAGATCGGCACTGGGTTTCTTTTCAGTTGGCGTCCCGGCAAGTCCCTATGCGGGCTTGGTCCGTCGTACAACCATTGAGATCAGTAAGTATAGCATATATGTTTACAATATGATTTCTTCCCCGTTGGCATTCCGGAAAATCCGTATATCATCTTGGTCCGTCGTACAACTACGGAGATGATTACAAGTGCCATGTATATTTATTATGCCAGCAATATGTTGTTTTCACGGTGGGCGTCCCGGCGAGTCCCTATGTGGGCTTGGTCCGTCGTACGACCGTGGAGGCAATTATTAGTGCCACATATAGATTATGTTGAAAATATATTTTTCCTACGGTTGGCGTCCCAGCAAGTCCCTATATGAGCTTGGTCCGTCGTACGACCGTGGAAACAATTATAAGTGCCACATAACATATACAACCAATGCTTGGATCTGATGTCTTTTATTTACTCCAGTGTTTCCATTTTTGTTTTATAGGGAAAGTATTTAATGGTTGGCTGAAGATAGTTGCTACTAAAGCTAGGTAACACACGGTGACATTTCCCCCTCTTTTTTATTTAACTAGGCGTTTCTTTTACACATATACATGCCATCGTATTCATTTTGTGCCTTTTTATATATAGATGGCGCATGGTGAGGGGTTTGTTCCTTCGAATGAACTATCAATTTGCCAGTTAGCTGAGCGGCATCTGTATGAGCCTAATACTAATGAAGAGGTCAACCCAGTGATCAGACAACAGGTGCTCGCACATGCGGATTTGACGCACCATCCTCGTGGTTGGAATGTGGGGTCTACTCTTAGTGACTATTCGTTTCATCCACTAGCACCTTATCCTAAACCTGATCATGAAGCCTACACCCTAGGGACCAGGATGGTAGCAAAAGGTCTAGGTTGGGATGGTCACATAGTCGAGTATGTTCCGCAACCCAAAGGCTATGTTGAGTGGGGCATCTCTATATTGAATAACCACTCATTTTGTTTGAAAGGAGAAGCGGAGAACACCGATTACATATATGGGGCCATTTATTGCTCTCTTGGTGAATATGAAGTTTTAGATTCGTTACTGAGGTCACTACTGGAAAGATGGGATCCAGAAACAAATACCTTTTTTTTCATCTGGTGAACGCACCGTGACTCTGCTTGACATGCTTCTAATGTCGGGTCTTCCTTCAGTTGGAGAACCATACGAGGAATATGTTCCCTCTATAGATGACCTAGAACCTTCAAAGCTTATGTTCCCAAATTTCTTATCTGGCCTTTTAGAAGAATTCTATCAGCTCAGCCGTGAAAATGGAAGTGTGACTTTTCAAATTTGGTGTGACCATTTCCATAACAAACGCGAACGCACTTCATCTTTCACCTCCCTTCGGGAACAACACATGTACGTTGCGGCTTTTATAGCCCACTGGCTTTGCTCTTACGTGGTTGTTGGTGGGGGGCCTTATATTCGTCCCGGTGTCCTTCTGATGGCCTCTTGGATCGTTTCGAGTCGCAAGATCTCTTTAGCTCCCTCAGCACTTTGTTCATTGTATTATTCTCTTCGAAGGATCAATATGCACCCCGTTGCTCCCTCTTATGAGAAAAGAATTTGGCCAGTGCATTATATCGTGGGGTGGATGGGTCTCTATTTGAGAAAACCATTTAAGGACAAAGTGAAAGGGAAACATCTTCCAGATGTTAAGCAATTGCCGATGCAACAAACCATGGTTAAAACTATGTTTCAGGTTCCCATAACTTTCAGTCCTGCTAAGGCACGCATTTTCCTTGATGACCGAGCCAATATTTTTTGGAATCCTTATACTCCAAAGAACTTAGTCGGGGTGGATCAGTTGCAAAGGTCTTTCACCATTTCTTCACACCGTGGTATGCTTCCATGGAGGCGTGCTACTGATGTTGATGATCTTTGCATAGCGGAGCCATATCATCCTGATCGAGTTGCACGGCAACTTACTTTGAGACAACAAGTGCCCTATGCTCCGTTGGTCAGCGTGTACACAAGGAAGGATACTGGGCTTGCATATGCGTATTGGTCGCATTTGTTACGCTCGGACCAAGGAGAGTTCCAGTACCTTCTTAATGATGCGCATGAGGCATTTTCTTCTGTGGCCTGGAACAACTGGTGGGTGGGATATATGAAACCATTTAACAACATATTCAATACTCTTCGTCCGGGCATCTCGAATGGTCTGAATTATAATCCGTGGAAACGTTATTTTTTGAAACGCGGAGAGGAGTACATAGTTCCTCGCAAGCTTTCGGAGAATGATTTTGTTGTTATAAAGGAAGTCTCCGCCAGGGGTAAGGAGGAGCATATTGCAGCCATCAAATTGAATGTAAGGTGAATTATGGACCACTGGCGTCCCATTTTGTGTGGCTTTCTCTCAAATGATGAACCTTTAATCAACTCTAAAAAGGTAAGATATATACATCTATATATATTTGGTACTACCATAGTTCGTTTGCTCCTTTCTTTGTCTCATTTTTTCTATATCTCCTTTTTAACAGAAGAAGCGAAAGGTTAAGGATGATGTCGCTACTCAACCCATGAAATCTAAAGAGGTGAATTAATGGTCTACGTACAACTTGTTCATTTCTTTGTTGTACTAATGAGTACTAATAATATCATCCTTTTATATATGTGGCTGCAGCAAAGTGGCGTACCAAAGTCTGTTGTTGCAGTTGGTTCTTCCTCTGCTCGTCCATTGCTAGTGGGTAGTGATGATCTTCCGGAAATTGCCCCGGCCACTGGCGGGCAGAAGCGTAGAAATTTATCGCCCACTCATGCTGACGAGGAAGAGAGGCTCCCCCTCAAGCGCAAACTTGATTTTTCGCAAGAATATGATTTTTCTGAACCAATAACTTTGGATGGTCAGTCGTTAAATTTTCAGTCCCTCCCTGTTTGTTGATAATTCTAAAAAGTCCCACAGAGCGTGCCAGAATCTGATGGCGGGAAAATGGCGGGCGTGAGACACGCGTCCACGTCATTGATATAGAGTTAATAATTTAAATGCGTAGATGCATACAATAAAAATAGGATCAAACATTGCAACTACTTTATTTCCAGAACTCTTACATTTACATATTAATTACATCTCCGAAGAGAAAACCCCTGATTAATAATTCCAACATATCTATTACATAAGATTGCAACACATTCCTATTACAATATGCTACAAGAAAAATCCTCCTCGCGATTGTCGATGCACTCCTGCTTGGGTACTTGAAGTTTGCTTTCATGCAAGTACTTCTCCATAATTTCATGTTTCATATGTTGGAGTATATATTTTCCTAACATGCAACAAATTTATTTGTGTTCAACCTCATTTATATGATGGTGCAGAATGAAGGTTGGTTTTGGCTAGGCTTAGTTTTATCCTACGTTTGGCACATAGGATATGGGTATGTTTTTCTTTGGGAATTTTATATGACATCTTTGGTTTTGGTGGCATGGATACATGTGACATGCCAATTTTAATAAGTTTTACATCATCACATTACTACTATCACCGCGCGAGACTGATATGGTGCCCGTGTGTAGCATAATGGACTGAAGCTTTCTGACACAATTTTGATGCTTTTTATGGTGCATATGATATGTGCCATATTTTGTTGACTTCAACTTCACACGGTATCAATATTAACCACGCGGTGCAATGATATGACACACACGTATAGCTTGACCCGAATGGAGTTTGTTTATGATATTTTATATTTGTTAAAGCCTATGTGGGCTACATGAAATATGCCTTATCATGTATTTTGCATGAATTTTGTATGCATATGTGGATGTGGAGTGAACTTATTTTTATTAAGTTCTGCTTTACTCCACATAGCATCATTTCATTAGCGCTAGTGTGTAGCATAACCCAAGTAAAAAGAGTTTGTGATATCCATTTATGACGATACTAATAGTTTAGGCTCTTATAGCATTGGAGCATTTCATGCCATATTTTATTTGACTTTGGACCAAATATGTGGCCTAAATATTTTTGTTTAATTTTCTCTCACTTGTATTACTACTAACACCGCGTAGCATTAAGATAATGCCCGCGTGTAGCGTAACCAAGTAAGTTTGGTTTTTTATGATGCAACATGTTTTATCATTCATCTTGCATGATTTGGTTTGTATGTGTGTATCGTGAACACATTTTTTTAATTAAGTCTTGCCCTGCTCGTATTACTACTAACACCGTGTGGCATTAAGATAATGCCCACGTGCAGCGTAACCAAGCGAGGGAATATATTTTTATGCTCGTAGTTGTATTGCAACTAGCATGACACATAATGCCTGTAGCGCAACCAAACAAGAGATTATCATGAGTTCAGTTTAGTGCGTTTGTAATTTTATTCCAACTTAGTCATATCCATTTTTTTATGATGACCAAATTAAGTCAATTTTTATGAGGTTTTTGTACCTATGATACTCTCTTGATTTGTATCCATGTGTAGAGACCAAACCAAGGAACGAGGTGTTCATCTTGGCTTGTATCGCTAAAGGGACCGAACCAAGACGGAGATCAATGGGATGAAGTGCACGCAACATTTAAAGGAACCGTGCTTACAAGAACCATGCACGCTCCTTGACTCGTACCGCAATGGCCAAGCCAAAGGCGAAAGTTTGGGGTAGATATAACATGCTCCTTGGTTTGTACCGCGATGGCCGAACCAAGGACAAAATTTTGGGATGGATGCAACATACTCTTTAGTCTGTACCAAAATGGTCAAATCAAAAGCAAAATTTTGAGATAGATTAAACATACACCTTAGTCTATACTGCAATGGCCGGACTAAGGGCAAGAATTTTGGGGAGATGAAATATGCTCCTTGATTTGTACCGCGATGGCCGAACCAAGAACAAGAATTTTCGAAAGATGAAACATGACCCTTGATTTGTACCGTGATGGCCGGACCAAGGGCTAGAGATTTAGGAAAAAGAAGAAGAAAAAAGCTCCCTGGCCTGTACCACAATGACCAAACTAGGGGCTAGAGGAGAGCCATTGAATCTCACCTTTCAAACCTCCTGCACGCCTGCCTCCTTCTCTCTTTTTGTGCTACTGTGTGTGTATGATTTTTGGCAGAGGAAATGAACGAACTCAGGGCCGACCCTAGAGCAGTGCATCTGCCTGGTATTTATAGGGGAGGGTGTGGAGCACTGGCCTTTGGAGGTTGCCGCACGCGCCAAGGAGTCAGCCTGCACGTCGCTGTCGTGCAGTACGTGGGAGCAGGAGTCGTGGCTGAATGGTAGAACATGGGTAGACTTGGTCTCCTGAGTTGATTGATGGGACTTCGGCGGGAGCGCACATGGCCCTCTGGCCCAATTAGTTTAGTGAATTTCCTTAATCAAGCTTTATCTAGATATGGCCCCTGCTACAAGGCACGTATGGGCTTCTTACTTTGATTATTTATAATCGGAGCAGCTTTTGCGTATGCATGGTGACTGTGTTGATTTGCTCAAAAAAATTAATTATTGGCTGTGAGGGCCACACCACATACGTTCATGCATGTACGCTGCCTAGCCTGCATGCATTAGCACATAACGCATGCTCGTGCTAGCTAAAGATTCAATTGATGCTAAATTTTATTTAGTCACCAATTATATTGTCTATGCATTTTGTTAATATGCCGTGATATTTTGATGGCCAACGCCGACGGCACGGCACCCGTGGGTGTTGTTCCTCCTTCCCGCTGGGTTGTCATGGTACTCTCCGGCCTTGTCCGTCTTCGAGGTTTGTCTTTGGGTGAAAGCCTTTTGCGCTGCTGTAGCAGGGTCGGCTGATGGCGTCGTTCCCGGGTCGCTTTTCCCTTGTGGTCGTCATCTTGAAGACTAGTTCCCCTTCGCGCTTTCCCTAGGGTGGACATGCAGAGTTGGTCGCAGGTAATTCTCCTGGTCCCGACGGTCCAATGCGTCAATGGGTGCATCTATGTTTGTTTCTTGCTACGACAGAGAAGTCGGAGCTGCGCGCGGCGGGGCCCCTGCGACAACGATGATTCCATGAGGGCGGTTTCAGCGGACGGTGCTCTCCGGAGATTGCGATGGAGTAGGTCGTTGCGAGGCTTGCAACTTTCTCTTGCAATGTACATCAACAAAGTTGGAGCTGCCAGTCGTCGATGTCTTGGTTGATTGAGTTGTTGATTGATTTCTTTAAATTAATTCTTTTCATTATCGAATGTTTTATTTTTGCTGTTTTAAATTTATATTTTATACATTATTTATCTCGGTCAAAATCCATGTCAACAGATGCCCCTCAAGGTCTGGGTTCGAAGTGAGATTTTTTTATTTTATTCTTTTGACTTGGGCCCAGAGCTCGAAACTATGCATATTTTGTTTAAAGCACTTCTGGTGAGTATAATGGGTTTATAACTTTTTAGACGATCGTGTGCCAGTTACGTACAGCTTTTTAACCATATGTTGCAATTGTGGAGGCTAAAAATCAGGCCACGTCCGACTAACAAACTCCATCCGGATAACAAACTGCGTCCACTATCCCCTCAACTCTCTTTAAACAGCAAGTCTCCTTTTCTTTTCTTAAATCAAGACAAAAGACGACGGAGACGAAGGTCTACTTCCGTCCGGCCGGCCGTAATCCTTTTGATAGCTTAGCAAATTATATACGACTTCGCTAGTGGCTAAATTGATTCATTGACTGATTAGTCTGCTATTTCCTCAGTCCCAGATTACTTTCAATCCCTCACAAGATGCACCTCCGTGTTGGCAAGTGTTGACTCCTCCAATTGGGTATGCCTCTTTCTTTGTCCTGTCATTACCAAGAAATGATCTATCCTTTAGCATCTTGGATGTTGCTTTTAATCTCTATTCCATCTCCTCATCATGTAGGTGCAGGGAGACGGGAACACTAGGATACGGTCTGGATCGAATATTCCTTGGGTAATCTGCCTTTCCAAATTATCTGATTACGTCTGTTCGCTGTGGCATCTCTCCCATTACTAGAAGTGTCAGGGATATTATGCCCTGAATGCATAAAACTTTTTTTTGTCAAGGTGTATATAGCCCTGGTCTCTGGGTGTGTGTGATCTGTATTTATTCATCCAAATATTGTGATCCCACGGTCGGCGTTTCGGGAAGCCTATATATGAGCTTAGTCCGTCGTTCAACCGGTGGTTTTTTTTATATATGCATGAAATAATGAGTCGCTCACTGTCGGTGTTCCGGCAAGCTTATATATGGGCTTGGTCCGTCGTTCGATAGTGATAGTTTTGTTTATTGTGTATGTATGAAATTGGTGTCTTGATCACTGCCGGCGTTTCGGGAGGCCTATATATTGGCCTGGTTCGTCGCTCGACGTTGATGATTGATTCTTTTTACCATATATGTATGAGAACTTGATGAATTGATCACTGTTGGCATTCCGGCAAGCTTATATATGGGCTTGGTCCGTCGTTCGATGGTGATTTTATATTGCCATATATGTATGAGTTTGATGACTTGATCACCGTCGGCGTTCCCGCAAGCCAATATATGGGCTTGGTCCGTCGTTCGACTATGATTATTTTTCATCTATATATGAATTTAATGACTTGATCATTGTCGGCGTTCCGACAAGCCTATATATGGGCTTGGTCCATCGTTCGACGGTGATGCTACTGTTTTTTGGGATGAGGAATATTTTTAATCACGCGCACCTGTTTCGTGTTTCTCATATTCCTTTTTTTTTGCGTCAAATTCAAATATTGATTCTTTTTTGTAGATACTATCTCTTGTTGCAGACTGTGTACCCTGGGATCATTACTTCCACCTTGGTATAATATTCAATCTTGCACTTTCACGTACTATTTTAACTTCCTGTAATTTCATATGTATACCAACATGCATATTTTCCTTGCATATAGATGGAGGAAGCCACGACACCATCTTCATCTAATCATGTAGGATGCCTCTATCACAGTTGGCCAAAAACACCTATTTGAACCTGATACTAGTGAGCTAGCCAATCCAGTGATTACAAAGTTAGGCGTACCACACGGCCATCCTGAGCTTGGACCACGTGGATGGACGGCAGGTCCATCTTTCTCAGCTCATTGTTATCAACCTCCCGCACCTGGGCCCAGACTTGATGAAGCTTCAACCCTTGGGACACATATGATATCCAAAGGTTTAGGCTGGGAGAATCATGAGGTTGAATACGCTCCAATGCCTCTTGGGTATCTTGAATGGGGTACTAATGCCTTGAAGAAATATCATACCCACCTGAAGGGGAGTGAGGAAGGTGTGGATTACGTCTATGGAGCCATTTATTTCTCTTTAGGCGACTATTCTGTCTCCCCTTCTCTTTTAAGGTCTTTATTGGAGAGATGGGATCCCAACACCAACATGTTTTTGTTCTCATCTGGCGAGCGTACAGTCACACTTCTTGATATGCATCAGATCGCGGGGTTGCCCCTTATGGTGAACCTTATGAAGAATATGTTCCCCTAGCTGATGAGTTGGATCCTTCGACTCTTTTGTACCCCAACTTCCTGCCTCGGCTCCTAGAAATTTGGACCAAGCTTGCTGTGGGTGGCAAAGTAGGTTTCAAGGAATGGTATGACTTCTTTCACAATAGTAGAGTAAACTCCTTTGCTACCAAGAGCTTAGAAGACCAGCGCGTGTACGCTGCGGCTTTTCTTGCCATATGGCTTTGCCGCTACGTCGTTGTTGGTGGTGGGCCATATATTTGCCCTTGGGTATTAGTGATGGCGGCATGGATTTCCCTAGGATGACGCATCTCTTTAGGCCCACCTGCTCTTTGCTCCCTTTATTACTCACTTCGGCGAATTTGTACTCATCCGATTGGCCCCTCATTCATACATAGGATTTGGCCGGTCCACTACCTTGCTAGATGGATGGGCGTGTACCTCAAGAAACCCTATGGAAATAGAGCAAAAACGCCAAATTTCCCGAGCTCCAGAATTTTGGCGGTACAACCTAATATGGTGAACACCATGTTTAAGACGCCACGTCATTTTACTCCTAAAGAGGCACATGCTTTCCTCGATGACTATAAGAATATTGTTTGGAACCCCTATTCTCTCACTATGGAAGGTGTGTTCAAACCCAAGAGGGCTTTCTTAATTTCTATTTGTCGAGGCATGCTGCCGTGGAGGCGTGGTACTATCACCGCCGATGTGTGTATAGCTGAACCATATAACCCCGATCGAGTGGCATGACAGTTTCGTCTTGACCAAGTTGTACCCTTTTCTCCTCTAGCGGGCATGTATACTCAAGACGAAATTGGAATTGCCTATGCTTTTTGGTCACACCTATTATCCTTGACCCCTAAATAATTCCACTATTTTCCTGACGATGATCGAGTTGGGAACTCCTCTGTAGCATGGGCTAATTGGTGGAAAAAATTCTAAAGCCTTTCGCCGACATTCTAGGCCATCTTTGCAATGCCAACATGACTGGGAAGACCCCTTGTGATGTAAGGATAAAAAATAAGCGTGCACTACAGCACAATATCAGGCCTCGCCCATTGTCTGATAAAGATTTTATGGTGGTGAGGAGAGTATCTATGGAGCACCTTGACCAACATGTTCAGTCCCTTGAGAAGGCAGAGTCACCTATTATAGATCAATGGAGACCGGTCCTCTATAATTATTTAAATGATTTTGTTGCTGCTCAACTAGTGAAGTCTAAAGAGGTGAGCTCAAGCACATGTGTGTCCATGTTTCATTATGTCTCACGTACTATTTAGTACTAACTTGAGCTCTCTTTTTTGTGTTTTTTTGCAGCTACGGCGAGGTAATGTACTGAAACAGAATGCCATAGCTGGGTCCTCCTCCGCTCATGCGCTATTAGTGGATAATGATATCTCAGACACTGCCCCATCCGTAGCGGAAAGAGACGCAGACAATCTACACCGCCTCATGTGGAACAGGAAGAAAGGCTGCCCTTGAAGCGTGAACTTGATTTCGCCCAAGAATCCAATTTTTCTGAACCAATAACATTGGATGGTCCGTCCTTAGATGTTGAATTCAGTAACTTTGTTAGTGATGAAGATTTTAGCCATGTTCTCACGGGAGAAAAGGACCATGGCCTTGGTGACCTCTACGATTTATCTATCGAGGATTGTACCTTTGGCGAGTGTGGCACAAGTCGTCCACCCTCCAGCCCTGGTGTGGCTGAAACTGTGCCCCCTACCCCTAGTGCTCTTGGTCTCCTGTCAACTTCACCTGGTAGTTCATTATTTTTATGTGTTTATTTAACTGGTCGTGTTTATGAACCATCACTATCATCAATTCTCATAACTCTTCTCTCTCTTTTTTTAGGCTGCGAACAAGAAATTCGCCACTCACAAGACCCCGAGGTGATGGTAGTATTAGGGAAAGACGCATAGATGGACTGCAGTTTCGTCAAGGAGACGTTTATGGAGGCTACATATTTCGTGGTAAAACGAGCCCTCGAAGGACTGAACGACTCTACCCTCGGTGATCCCAAGCGACGCATCATGCTTGAGAGCGTTTCTCAGACGGTGCCCACGCAAGTGCCTGAGGTAGCTAAGGTGCAGGCTATGTTGGTCGGGCTTATTGACCTTTCCAGGAAGTTGGAGGTTGGCCAGACTAAGTTCACGGAGGAATCTGAGCAAGATGAGCATGTTGTTGCTGAAGTAGGACTTAAGATTAAGTCTGGCCATGAGGTTTCCAAGGCCATAATTGAGGACTTATCTGCCGTAGAAAAGAAGTGCACTGAAATGGAGGCACGGGAAGCAGAACTGAAGGCCCAGCTTGAAGATGTTACTATTACTTTGCACAAGATTAAACTGGAAATGGGACAGTGTCGGCAAGCACATGATGCCCATCAATCTGAACAGAAGAACTTGGTGAAGACTCTACAGGATACCAATGCTGGCAAACGTACAAGGCTTGCTAAATTTGAACAAAAGACGACAGATTTAAAGACTGAAGCAAGTCAGTTGTTGAACAATTTGCAGAACTGGCGAGCTCCTTGAGAAGGCATAGACTTCATTTAGTTTTCTCTTTTTTATTTCAATTCATCATTTCCCTTTGAATCATTTTATGTTCAGTACTCAGTTTCACTTCAAATGTAGCAGTACTTTGTATATTCACGTGGGAACTTCAGATTTTATGCATGATGTGCTAGTACGACAGCTTTGACGTTGAAGCATCCTTATTTATTTACACCATCATTGTGTATGGCCTGAAGCATTATTTATTTTATTCTATTTTTTATAAATGCATGTATGTACCCTCTTTTTGTACGACGGTTTAAGCTTATGACTCTATATTTTTCTTCATGCCTTATCTCACCTTCAACCTTCCAGCACGCACCACGCCTGCCTCTTCTTTCTCTATGTGCTTTTATATGATTTATGGTGTGTAGTAGAATATTGCTACTAGAGGAGGAAGAAGACCAGAGAACTCTGCAGCAAAAATCAGTCCCGCCCGGACATGGGACGAAGTATTCAATCTTGTATCTTCATAGTCCAATAGTCCGGCCAAACGATATAGTCCGGCTGTCCGAGGACCCCCTAATCCAGGACTCCCTCAGTATCCCCTGAACCAAGCTTCAATATCGATGAGTCCGGCGCGCAAATTGTCTTCGGCATTGCAAGGCGGGTTCCCCTCCAAATCCTGAGTACCTGTCGTAACGAGTAGTGTCTGGCTTCCCATGAATGTTGCACTCCTCGGCTTCTGTGCATTCTGAAAGCCGTTAGCTCTTCATCTTTTGGCGCCATTTTTATTTGATTATATCTAGAATATCCATCCATAAAAGAAAATATTTCATGGTTCACGGTAGCATCGACGAGTATTTCAGATATAGGTATAGGAAAATCATCTTTAGGGCATGCTTTATTTAAGTCCCTAAAGTCTACACACACACGGATTTGACCATTTTTCTTTTTAACTAGAACAATATTGGAAAGCCACTTAGGATATTTAACTTCCCTAATGAATCCAACAGCTATAAGTTTGCCGACCTCAGCTTCTATCTTGGGGAGTAGCTCGGGTCGAAATCTCCTTTGTGTTTGTTTTACTGGGGGAACATTGTCTTGCACGGCAAGTCGGTGCACCGCTACCTTTGGATCCAAGCCTGGCATTTCCTCATAAGTCCAAGCGAAGACATCTTTGTTTGCAGAAAGGAACTTACGATATTCCTCTTTCTTTTCTTTGGACAGACGTGCGCCAATAAAAATCAGTCGAGGATCCTCGATTGTCCCAATATTTATTTCTTCCAAGTCATCGATAGTTGGCTGATTACCATCCCCCATTTGTGGGGATGCCTCAGTTGGGTCTACAAATTCAGTCGAAGTCATGCAAACCTCATAGCCCAGCCCATGTCTTTTTTCCTTCAAAGGCTGGCCCTCGCGTAGAGCTTGAGTTGTTCTCGGGACAACGCCTTTTCAAATGGCGCTCGCTGCCTCCGGTCATCGCACAACGACGGGCCAGTGAGAGTATCATATCCCATTCTCTGCATCATATACAAAATTCGGTTATCGTACAGAGAAATAGGCAATGACTCATCATCTTTATTTTCCAAGGTGATATGAACCACATTTTTATTTTTATTTTTACACTCATGTGACTTCTCTTTATCTTGCTCAATTTTATGTTGAACCAAAGGAGGTAAGACCATAGGCATTTTGGTACCTCTTTTAACAGATGATTTATCGATGACACGGAATATTGGGTCACCCTCTTTCCTTTGGTCACTTGGTATATACTGATAAATCTTTCGGCCAGATGAGGATTCTGCAGCATTTTTCTTTACCATATTTGATTCAGGTACTACTACATGCCTTGGCTTGTGTACTTTTTCAACAGGCTCAAAGTAGAATTTGGCATCGGCGTAGAAAGATTCAGCTACGGTGAATGGTCTCTTATCTGCAAATATTCTTATTGTTTCTCCAGATTGCTCTTTGTACTTGACATACTGATGGAGTGTAGATGGCACAACCTGATTTTCATGCAACCATGGTCGGCCCAACAGTGCATTGTAAGGTGTGACTGCATCAATCACATGGAATCTCACGTATGTAGATAACGCTTCCATTTTTAGTACCAAGGAAATGGTACCCATGGCCTCTTGACCTAACTGGTTAAAGCCGTGAATGACCACATTTGACGGACTCAAATCCTTAGGGGAATATCCAATCCTTTTCAAAGTACGCAGAGGCAACAAATCTATGGCAGATCCACCATCTATCATTATGTGATCTGTTGGCAAGTCGTCAATCTCACCAAACATAAGAAGAGGTCTGTTATGCTTCTTTGCTCCTAACAACATGTCCTCATCCATGAATGTAATATTTAACACATCATTTAATTCAGCTTCAGTCTATGAGTCTTCCACTCTATAATGTTCAGGAAATGACAATGCTATAACTAGTGCCTTACGTAAATCCGAGGAAAGAGACAAAGCATCATACACAGAAAGCATAGCTGGTATTTTCTTCAAATGAGAGATTACATCATAGTTGACCGACACCTTAGAAGGCGGGTCAATTGTCTCACTCTTAGTTACATCTTTATTCCTAGGCTCCTTTCTAGGTGGAGGATGTGGGTCAGCTAACTGGCGACCTGATCTAAGGTGGACCTGATCCACTTCTGGCGCATCTTCTTCGGGGAAGTGAAGAGACTCGCTATCATCCTCAAACACACCTATAGTGAGAACGTTGAATTCTTCACTAGGCGGAACCTTCATGCGCTTCGCCAGATGCTGATATTTCTTTGGTACGAAGCACAGAGAAGCGGCATCTTCCATCACTCAGGGTAGTACACGGTGTTTTGGTCGCTGTTCCCTCCAATCTTGGGGTTCTTGAGAAGTTGGTACACTTGGCCATCCATCACGGCTACAGGGAATGTGAGCCTCTCTTTTACGCTGACCCTGGGACGTGGTCCTATGACCAAGGTACAGGAGGAAGCCTAAAGAGATAATTGGGGTAAATTCATATCCTGATGTTAAAATCATATCATCATAAGTTGGCCTCATATTTGAAGATGCGCAACTCACCGAGCTATCTTGAAGAGTGGCAACATTTGCTGTAGCCATCTTCTTTCCTTTCATTAAGCTTTTGAGGAGATCCATATCAATGGTCCCCTCATCGATCATTTTCTGTATGATATTCTTCGCAACAAACCAATCTTTGAGTGTATGGCCCAAAATGCGATGGTAGTGACAAAAATTTGGGTCATTAAATTTTGAAGCTTCTTTTGGACTTTTGGGCTTGGGAAGTTCTATAAGACTCAACTCCTTTAAACCATTAAAAAGGTCATCAATTTCTTCTACAGGAAAAGAATACTCTCTGTTTTGTCGCTCGCTAAGAATTGGCCTCCTACTGACCTGTGCATCTCACTGCCCTTGATTCCCTATAGGTGCTCTTCTAGGCTGGAACTAAGGTTTTACCATCGTAGTCTCCATGGCTTGTGCAGACTTGGGTTTCATCGGCAACTTTTCACACTGACCACCTTTGTCTGTAGGCTTGTTGAACGTCGTTTTTGTTCGATGAGCGACAAGCTGCATAAAATTTTCTATATCCATGGATTTTGAAGCTAACTCTTCAAATGTGAGGGGCCTCACTCCTTGTAACTGGACAGCCACTTCCGAGCGGAGATTGTTCATGCACATGCGCACTGCTTCCGGCTCAGTGATTGGCTGTGGGCAATGAAGACTTAGGTTTCTCCATCTGTTTATGAAATCAGCCGCCCTCTCGTTGAACCCTTGTTCAGTTTGGGTCAACTCAGTTATGCCCACCGTCCTCTGTGTGCTATAAAACCTCTTGAGGAATGAGTTTTGCATTTGTTCCCACATTTTTATAGAGCTTGGAGGCAGCTTGCTGTACAAAGTGAAGGCAGGCCTAGACAATGTCTGTACAACCTGCCTAAGGAGAATGATGAGGACATGACTACCTTGGATACGACCAAAAATATTGCATACATGCATATTTGTCAGGTGATTTCTAGTGCAAACTATTCAATAATCTATTTATGTTATTCAGAACAAAAATACATCACACACTTTTGTGTTTTGTCTAATTGCAGGTGTATGGGACATTTGTACAATCCACATATGAAGATAAGGGAAAAGGAGAAGTTTAGGTTCTGTTCAAAAAGTCCTCTCATGTCACTTTTGGGTCAAGAGAAGATAGAGTCCAAGTCTCTCACGTTCTGGATTTTGATTCGGACTGCACAGACATACCTGACTCAAAACGTCAACAACTTTTTCATACGAACTCCAAATTGGGTGATTCTTTTTTGTTGGAAAGTAGATTTCGTGCTCTTTTCAACCCATTTGGAATCACCTTCAAATTCGTCCGGAGCATTGAGATATCGACGAAACAATCTGACGCTGCAGCAGAATCCGAGTCAAACAACAAGTCCAAAGGTGTTGCACCACCTCCACTTGGGCCCATGAGCCATGTACGACCTAGGGTTAGTTTTAGGCTGCCTTGGGACGTCCTTCCACCTCCTTGGCCGCCACCCCTTGCTCCTATATAAGTAGATCCATCTAGTAGCTTTTTTTTAGGGATTTGTTTAGTTAAAAGTTAGCCATTGCAACTTCGTGTACTTCGTTTGTGTCCAACGACCAGACCAAGACTGCATACGGATCCCCACCATTATCAATACTTCATATATATATATATATTCGCAATATTCAAATTGCTTTATCATATTCTTGCTCGTTCTTTGATTGCTTGCAGGAATAGACCTTCGTGGTCAGGCTGACCGTGCTTCCAGCATCGTCAGTAACCTCAGGAGATTGGTTTAGCGATTGCTAAGGCGCAACGTCGTGCACGTTTGTAGTCGGATCGTCAAAATCGTCTCCACGAAATCGATAGTTATCATCTCATTGAAAGATTGGGACACCCTCGCCTCTATCAAGTGGTATCAGTTTTCAGGTTGCTCGGTGAGAATTTCCAGTTTTTCCTAGATTAGATTTATTTTCTTACCTATTGTCCAAGAAAAAGCCACAAAAAAAGTTAGAGCTATTCATCCTTTGTCCAAGCTAGTCTAAGCCTTTGCAATTTTTCTTGTTATTGCTTGCATAGTTGAATTATCGGTTGCATCGTCGTGTCGAGTTGCTGGTCTTAATGTCTAGTTCGTTTAGAGTTTCGAGTTCTATTCACATTTGTCACGCCGCTGCTGCATCGTTATTGCTTTCGCTGTCCACCATCCATCCATCAATTTCCACCATGTGCTACCCACTATTTATTGTCATAATCTAGTTGAGATTGTTCACCTCTTCGCTTGATCCAATCTGCATCTTATCTAATTTGTTTTGGAAAGAGGGAGAGAAAAAAAATAAATAAATAAAGTAAAAAAAAGTACGAAAAAAAGAGAAAGAAAAAGAAAAAAGTGTGCGAAAAAAGAGAGAGAAAAAAACAAAATTCGGATCTATCTAGACTCAATCTCGTAGTTGAATTCGGATTGGAATCTGTTTGGTGCACTGTTCAGTAAAACAGGCATAACTTTCTCATACGGTGTCTGTTTTGGATCCGCAAGTACTCAAATGAAAGCTAGCGACGAGGCGCATCTAAATAGTTGCAAAACCTTGTGCAATATTTGGCACCTTAAATCGGCTTCTAAATAGTTCGTTTTGCTCTCCGAAGTGCACGAACACAGCTTATTCCAGTTTTCACGTCAGTTTTTGAATTTTTTGACTCCTCATATCAACTCGGAATTGAGTGATTCCTTTTCCGTTTGAAAGCTTGAGTCAATACCATTTTTGAAAAAATTATCAAAAAATTGGCACAAACTTTTCCAAAGGAAAGTTGGAGACAAAGTTGTTGATATATCCTGCTTGGCTGTTATTTCACATCATTATTTTTACTGTCGTTGTGATCTTCACTTATATCTTGATCTCCAGAGCTACTTAGTATCCTTCATTGATGCTAGTTGTGCTACGCTGTGACCTCATTAGTGTTCTAGGCTCGCGTCTCTAGTCCGGTCTAGCCTAGGACCAGCACAGTACTATCGTTGAGCGTTTATTTCAACATTGCATCTCTGAATTGATTATTGCTAATCTTTTGCTACCATATATAGCCAACCCAGCTTCACATATGTCTACACCGTGTATACGTACGTTCCCCTGGCAATCGCTTTACACAATCTTCGGAGTTATTTGACACCGCTGGTTGCCTGTCACCACCTGCCGCATGGTAAGAACTTGTAAGATATTGATATTTGCTTTACTGTGAGCACTTTACAACCACATCCTAGTAGTTCATAGGAACATTATTCTCGAATTTTGTTTCTTGTTTCTACTAATCATGACAGGTTCCGGAGATAGAAGTTCTTGGACGACGGGCACATCTTCACCATCACAAGAGTTGGCACAACACACACAAGCACATGATCAGGTTATCTTTTTATCGTCATTTGAGGGTAGATTTAATCCTGCTATTTATATAGCTTGGGAGCTTGAAGTAGAACAAGTTTTTAGTCACCATGACTTTTCTGAACTTGAGCGAGTGCGAGCTGCCACTGGAGCATTTACTGGTTTTGCTTCTGTTTGGTGGAGTGTGCATTGTAAGAAAAACATTGATAACCAACCCACAACTTGGAAAGATTTGAAATATGTAATGAGACAACAATTTTTGCCTCCTTACTATCGTCGTGAATTGCTTCGCAAATTTGAACAATTTAAACAAGGAAACAACACTGTTCATGCTTACTACCAAAGAGTTCAAATCTTTTATGCATCATTGTGACATGGAAGAATCTGAGGATGATACAATGAATAGATTTTTTGGTGGTTTGAACCATGATATCCATGCAAGGTTTCAGTATATTCCTCGTTGCATTACTGGTATGTATGTTCGCGCTTGTACCTTTGAGAGACAGATACAGGAGGATGCATTGGGTGACTACAACAACTACTATTCCAGTTCATGCTCACCACCGCTGGTTGGTTCCTCCACCGTTGCACCTAATAGAGCAGCCCCACCTCGGATTGTGAGCGCGACATCATCTCAAGAGTATGGTACATTGTCAACGTCCGTACCTACATCAGCTACGTCTTTGCGACAAGGTAACAATATAGGTATTGATGATATAACTTCACATGAGAATGATGCATGCCTAGTTAACTTGAATGCATCATGTGTTGAGTTACTTGTTGCTTTGAGCACACCACTTATTTTAGAGAATCTTATTACTGTCATGAATGCGTCATGTGATCAAATAACTGAAATACCAACAATTTTGAGTGCACTCATTGAATTAACTGTTGATGCAAAAGAACCAATGTTTAATCATTTTGATATGACTCTAATCTTGATGATGATTCTATGTCCAATGACCTATTGCATATTTGCTTATTTAAGCATGTTATAGCATGTAAATTTGATGCAGGTAAGGTTTATTCACCAATGTTGGGATGGTTTAATGATGAACATTGTCAATCTTTTGAAACGAATAAGACATTCACTTATATGTGCAAACTGAGTTGCAATATTTTCATGCCTTCTACTTCTTGTGATAATTTTTTGGCTTTAGATTTTATGAACTATGAAAGTTACTCATGTATACATGTGTCATATGTGCAAAAATCAATGGAAGTAAAAATGGATGACATATACATATACAAAATGTACACCTTGTCTCTTTTGTTAGCCACATTTCAGATTAAGCAACGTCGAGGAGGGCTTTGTTTACAAGAAGGGGAGGATGATGAGGACATGGCTACCTTGGATACGACCAAAAATATTGCATACATGCATATTTGTCAGGTGATTTCTAGTGCAAACTATTCAATAATCTATTTATGTTATTCAGAACAAAAATAGTTCACACACTTTTGTGTTTTGTCTAATTGCAGGTGTATGGGACATTTGTACAATCCACATATGAAGATAAGGGAAAAGGAGAAGTTTAGGTTCTGTTCAAAAAGTCCCCTCACCTCATTTTTGGGCCAAGAGAAGATAGAGTCCAAGTCTCTCACGTTTTGGATTTTGATTCGGACTGCACAGACATACCTGACTCAAAACGTCAACAACTTTTTCATAGGGACTCCGAATTGGGTGATTCTTTTTTTGTTGGAAAGTAGATTTCGTGCTCTTTCAAACCCATTTGGAATCACCTTCAAATTCGTCCGGAGCATTGAGATATCGACGAAACAATCTGACGTTGCAGCAGAATCCGAGTCAAACAACAAGTCCAAAGGTGTTGCACCACCTCCACTTGGGCCCATGAGCCATGTACGACATAGGGTTAGTTTTAGCCTGCCTTGGGACGTCCTTCCACCTCCTTGGCCGCCACCCCTTGCTCCTATATAAGTAGATCCATCTAGTAGCTTTTCCCTAGGGATTTGTTTAGTTAAAAGTTAGCCATTGCAACTTCGTGTACTTCGTTTGTGTCCAACGACCAGACCAAGACCGCTTACGGATCCCCACCATTATCAATACTTCATATATATTCGCAATATTCAGATTGCTTTATCATATTCTTGCTCGTTCTTTGATTGCTTGCAGGAATAGACCTTCGTGGTCAGGCTGACCGTGCTTCCGGCATCGTCAGTAACCTCAGGAGATTGGTTTAGCGATTGCTAAGGAGCAACGTCATGCACGTTTGTAGTCGGATCATCAAAGTCGTCTCCACCAAATCGATAGTTATCATCTCATCGAAAGATCGGGACACCCTTGCCTCTATCAGAGAAGTGCTCCGTTGTTAGCTGTATCCTGACAAGCAGCAAGGAAGTGTGATATGTGCTCATGGGGAGATCCACTTCCGTTGAACTTACTAAACTGCGGCTGCCTATAATTTGTTGGGTAATGAGCTAGGTACACATCAGGTGGGTACAGCTTAACATACCCTGGCCGCATCGAGTACTGAGTTTGCATTAATTGCGACTTTACCCCTTCAGCGATCATTCTTTGGATCGCCTCAAGGTTAAGCCCTGCTCCTCCATGTTGGCTGCTAGCACTTGCGCCACCACCCCCTTCATTTCCTTTTCTCTGGTTATTGCTCATATGAATTCGAAGGGCTGCTAGCTCGTCTTCCTTTTGCTGAAGCGCTGCCGTAAGGTTGGCTAATTGCTCCTCAACGGGACGAGTTTCATTCCCAGCTAGGACTTGTTCTGTATGCTCTGCACCATGGTGAAGTTCTATCTCATTGTCAGAAGGACAAGGATTGCTATCTGATAGGGGATTGTAAGACCCCCCATTGCTTGACCCAAGTTCTTCATGATCTGAACCCTTCTGGCTCCGTGTCGTGCGGCGAGGATCTTCTACAATAGTCTTACGTGCCTTCTTCCTCTTGAAGTGTATTGATGCTGAGGAGGTTTCTCTACTATTCTTTGTCACCCCTTTGACACCAACGCATTGTGTTGAATACTTCAAATGAGTTGCCTGAGACCTTCTTACGAGTTGGCCATGGAGCGAGAGTTTTGGTAGTCTTGTTTTCTGTACTTGCCATTTCTTTTGCCCCATTTCCTCTACTGACTTGGCTTGTTGATGGAGAATCTCTTCCTTGTATTCTGCTATGACCCGAATCGGCTCATACTGCCATCTCTCTTTGTTTCAGGGCGGCCCGCTTTTTGCGTGCATGAGCAGCCTGCTTCACATACTCTTGTCGTCGTGGATCTGCCTTCACAAATTCTTCATATTCTGACCACTTCGATAGAGTTTCTACCTGCCGCATGATGGCGCCACCAACATTATCAGCAGAGATAGAGCATCCTGGAAGTATTTCCTTCAAAGCTTGGCAAACATTCTGTGTCATGACGACATGGAAGCTAGCATGGCTCCCTCCGCGAATCCTCGCATTGATCTTCCTTTCTCTATTTCTGATGGGATATGCCACTTGCTTCCGTTGTTGGTTGGTCATGTTTGCATCAGTTGCCATTAGGAAATCAAGCCATGCACAGTGAGCCCTCTATCGTCGTCGACGACGACGTGCTGGGTCAATTGAGCCCTCAAATGATGGTCTTGGTGCTGGCACCGATGAGGACAAAGGATCTGATATTGTAGCAGTTGGATCCACATGACCAGCTTGGAAGTCATCTGAAGTGACAAACACCCCCTGCCACTGGAGCGAGCGTCTATTGCTTGGCTCACCCACTAGGCCTGGTCCAATGGGATTATAGCCCATGGTGGGGATAAATTCAGGTGCATCAACACGAAGTTGGTTTCTTGGACGAGCCGATCCTTCAAGTGAGGAAGACTCAGTGTCCTCAACCATTACACCTTTTCCTTTGTCCGCGGAGCAAGACCTTTGTGTTGCCCCTACGTTGCTTGGGATAAGCTTATGTGAGCTTTCTCCTGACCCTTCGCGTGCGGTGTCGTGGGAACGATTCCGACAGTAATAAGGTATAGGGTAACGGAGCATGATCTATCGAGATGCATATGGGTAACATGGTGGTTTTAGCGAGTTCGGGCCTCTCATAGTGGAGATAACAGCCCTACGTCTCGTGCTCCAGAGAGGCTTTGTATTATCTGTGTATGTATCCGGAGATTACAATGTGTGAGAGAAGGGAACGGATCCCATGCCTGAGCTAAGTCCTGAGACTAATGGTGAAAAGAGAGAGAGGTGGAAGGAAAAAGAGCCCCTTAGTCTAGTGGTGGGGGGGGGGGGTGGCTTATATAGAGTGCGCCACCCCCTCAACCCTTATGTTACACGGTGGAGCATCAATGCCATAATGCCTTCCCACTACAAAATCGTCATGCTGACTATTGGTCTTTGCATATCCGAGTGAGTTACATGGTCGAGTGGAATGAGCTCGTCGAGTGAAGTGCCGTGCTCCGAGTGGTTGTCGCCGTCCGAGTGACTTTCAAGTTGCGGTACATCTAGACGGCGATCTGGCCCAGGGGCCCAGTACAAAGTATACGGTGTCCATGGGTAGGGCCTTTAGATCAGGCCTGTTACCCTACCCCCAATACATGTCCTCGTCATTAGCCCCCGAATCGGTCGAGGTTGAGCGGGTCGAGTCGAGGTGAATTCCCAGATGAGTCAAGTGCTGCGGAGGCCCTTATGAACTCCCTCTGGTCACCCGGCGATCTTATCTCCGCATGTTGCCTTGACGGATTCCAGACTGTATGGTGTCCGAGTGAAATGAGCTCAAACGGGTCCGCGGAGGAGCGTTAAACTCACCTTATAGCAATTTTTTTGGAGTGATTTGGAGCTGGTCCTGCATTGAGTAACTAATTACTCGGAATTTCTTCACGCCTGGAACGTGTCTTTTTTTGTTGTTTGGCCGTCACTCGGGCCAGGCGGACCGTTCCGAGTGGATACCATTCCAGTGGGGGCACGCTGAGTGCACCCACTGGGTGTAGTCCCAGAGACTGCCGTCGACTGCGGGCAGTCGGCGGGAGTCTTAGAGCCTGTCTTTTTTGTTGTTGTGTTCATCACTCAAACTGGTCAGGCCGTACCGAGTGGAGATTACTCCAGTGGGGGCACGCTGAGTGCACCCACTGGGTGTAGTCCCCGAGACCACCGTCGACTGCGGGCAGTCGGCGGGGGTCTGAGAGAACTAAAACTCTTCTTAGGTGGTATTGATCAAACTTGTTCTTCTCTAACTCGGAGGTCAAGTAATTCTGGAGCTGGTTTTGCATCGAGCAAAATGTTTCTTTCCGAGTTCTCTTCTAGTGGGGGCACGCTGAGTGCACCCGCTGGGTGTAGTCCCCGAGTCTCTGTCGGACTAGATGAGTCGGGCAGAGGGTTTAAGTCTCCCGGTAAACCTCCACGCAGTCGACACGGTAAATATCTTTTAGTCTGAATTTGAGTCAATCGGATGCATCTTCAGGTGCTTGACATGGTAAATAAGCTCAGCTTGGAGCTGAGTCAGTTGGAATGATCTTCGTGCACTCGGCATGGAATAAATTCAGCCTGGAACTCGGTCAAGCAGGTGAATCTTCGTGCTCTCGGCACGGTGAATAAATTCGGCTTTGAAACTGCCGACTGTAGAAAAAAGTTGGATACTCCAGGGAGTAATCTTTCCATTAGTACTTCTACCATTAGATTTTGCATGAAAGGGGTATTTGTAAGAGTACATTGTATCCGCAGAGGAGCTTCATTTTCACCCTTTTGCATGAAAGGGGTATTTGTCCGAGTGGACGTGCTTCCCGACTGATCGAGGTATGTTGACTGCAAGGAAAGACTTAGTGGCACTTGTATTTCTCCCGGAGGAGATAGACTAGTGGTCTGACATGGACGTGCCATGAAACCCAAGTGATGAGGCTAGTGTGTAGGCTGACTCTCCGGAGAGAGGCCACTCATTATCCCGGGGGAACACCAGCACATGCCATCTCTGAGTCCAAGTTTGTGAAACTGACGCCTTGGAACCTAGGATAGGGCCAAGTTATCCATAGAGGAGCGTTGTTTTCACCCTTTTGCAGTCTTGAAGATGACTTTAGGTAATGATTTGGGCGATCGTCCTAGTGGACAGTAGGCAGTCGACGGGAAAGTATGGTCAGAAAGATATTCCTGATGTGATCAATGGGTTGATTGAATGGGCGTAACCCCTGAGGGCGGCATGGCCAACGGCTGTGCGTAGCCCCCGAGTGATGCTCAAAAGAGGCAAGCTTGCTACAGAATGTGATATGAGGTTTGATCATATGAGTAACTTAGTCGTTCCCGTGTTGGGGGTGTAGAGGTAAAGACATGTCCAACTGATGGTGACGCGCGAGGTGGCTCAGGGGCGATGATGTGTACAACTGAGTGACAACGCGCCGGGCGGTCAAGTGGTGAAGACATGCACAACCGAGTGGCAACGCGCGGGGTGGCCGAGTGGTGAAGATGTGCACTACCAAGTGGCGACGCGCGGGGCGGCCGAGTGAGGATGGGCGAGGTGGCCGAGTGAAGGACTACGTGTCCAGCCAAGTGGTGACGCGCGGGGCGGCCGCATGACGAAGGCATGTATAACCGAGAGGCGACGCGCGGAGCGGCCAAGTGGTGAAGACGTGCACAACCGAGTGGCGATGTGCGGGACGGCCGAGTGAGGATGCACGAGGTGGCCGAGTGAAGGATTATATGTCCAGCCAACGGGTGACGCGCGGGGCGGCCGTGTGGTGAAGGCATGCACAACCGAGAGGCGACGCGCGGAGCGACCAAGCGGTGAAGACGTGCGCAACCAAGTGGTGACGTGTGGGACGGCCGAGTGAAGATGTGCGAGGTGGCCGAGTGAAGGACTACGTGTCCAGCCAAGTGGTGACGCACGGGGCGGCCGTGTGACGAAGGCATGTACAACCGAGAGGCGACGCGCGGAGCGGCCAAGTGGTGAAGACGTGCACAACCGAGTGGCGATGTGTGGGACGACCGAGTGAGGATGCACGAGGTGGCCGAGTGAAGGATTACATGTCCAGCCAACGGGTGATGCGCGGGGCGGCCGTGTGGTGAAGGCATGCACAACCGAGAGGCGACGCGCGGAGCGACCAAGCGGTGAAGACGTGCGCAACTGGGTGGCGACGTGTGGGACGGCCGAGTGAAGATACGTGAGGTGGCCGAGTGAAGGACTACGCGCCCAGCCAAGTGGATGAAATTGTCTTCGAAGGAGTTAGCCAGATGCTTTCGAAGTTAATGTAGCGACGAGGTTGATGTAGTGTGGTTGCGACGCAACAAGACCGGCGTGACAACTGAGTCTGAGTAGGAATGAAGATGGCGCGCAGAGCGACTGGGTGATTATAAAACTTGTCAAAGTGGTGGGTCGAATGCACATGTTGAAGTGAAGGATCTAACTGGTGATGAAGCACTCGACCTCTTAGGAGAGTGTCATTCCAAATGAGTTGCAGCCCCCGAGTGTGGCGTAGCTCCCGAGCGTACTACAGGCTTCAACAACAGACATGTTGGAATACGGGAAATATAGTGTTGAATGGATAATTTGTAATTCATCGAGTCGGACTCGGGTAAGGATGAGGAGAAATTTCCGAGTGATACTCGAAAGAGGCAAACTCGCAAAAAGAGTGACGTGTGAAGTTTAATTATAAAAGGGACTTATCTGTCTCATGCCTAACGAGGTCTATATTATCGATGAAGAGGATTCCACAGAGCGGTTGGCCGGATGTGCTTGAAGCCAAAGAGCGACAAGGTCAGTGTTGTGGTGCGCTAGGACCAGTATGGTGACCGAGTCCGAGCAGCGATGAAGTTGGCGCATAGGGCCGTCGAGTGATCGTGTAACTTGTGTAAAAAATGGCACAAGTCAACAAAATAATTTCTTGAGGAAATTTGATGTGTGCTGAAATGATTTGTGTGAATAACACCCATAGACACCCGCCGGGAGTGCAAGGGGCTTGCTGGTTAACCAGCAAGAGTCTAAAAGAGCGAAGGATTCGTTCAAACTTGTCGAAACGAGAGATCCTACTAAACTCGTTGGAATAATGGCTAAAATAAAACGGAAGTGTAGTGTTTCGACTGAGTTGCGGCTCCGGAGAACCGATGCAAACTCGAAATGAAGAACGACACATGGTGTTCGTGAATGATGTGTGCGAAAAAATGGAAGTTGGACTCGGGAGTCACATAACCAGTACTAAGCAAGTATGTGAAAATAAACAGCTGAGCGTAAAGGTACACTCGGTGGCGTGGCCTCCGAGTGAACATGATGTGTGAATTACGGGATACTCGGGAAGACGGAAATAACAGAAAGTAAAATGACTTAGCTGTCTGAAGGCGCGCGAGTGGCCGAGTGGTGATGAGGCGACCAAACGAGTGGCGACGCGCGGGGCAGCCGAGTGGTGACGAGGCGATGGTGACAGTCGACCTTCGTCTCGGTGTCCTTGCGGATAGGGATGGAGCGCACATTATTCTTGTGATGCAGCTCCTTGAATTAGAGGTTTGCTCTTGTCTCAGTCGGATTTTGGCTACTTAGGCGAGTCCTTGGACTGCAGCTAAGCCTCCGAGTGGGAGGCTTGCTCTCCACTCGGTAGGATTTCAAACACTTAGGCGAGTACCGGACTGCAGCTAAGCCTCCGAGTGGGAGGTTTGCTCTCCACTCGGTACGATTTTTTTTCAAACTTAGGCGAGTACTGGACTGCAGCTAAGCCCCGAGTGGGGGGTTTGCTCTCCACTCGGTAGGATTTTTTCAAACTTAGGCGAGTACTGGACTGCAGCTAAGCCCCCGAGTGGGAGGTTTGCTCTCCACTCGGTAGGATTTTTTCAAACTTAGGCGAGTACTGGACTGCAGCTAAGCCCCCGAATGGGAGGTTTGCTTTCCACTCGGTAGGATTTTTTCAAACTTAGGCAAATACTGGACTGCAGCTAAGCCCCCGAGTGGGAGGTTTGCTCTCCACTTGGTAGGATTTTTTTTAAACTTAGGCGAGTACTGGACCGCAGCTAAGCCCCCCGAGTGGGAGGTTTGCTCTCCACTCGGTAGGATTTTTTGAATTTAGGCGAAACAGATTCGCCGCTAAGTCACCCACTGGGGGATTTTGGCGATGGCGATGCACGGGGCGGCCGAGTGGTGATGAGGTGACCAACCGATGGCGACGCGCGGGGCGGCCGAGTGGTTATAAGGTTATCAACCGATTGGCGACGCGCGGGGCGGCCGAGTGGTGATGAGGTTACCAACCGATGGCGACGCGCGCGGCGGCCGAATGGTTATGAGGTGACCAACCGATGGCGACACGCGTGGCGGCCGAGTGGTGATGAGGTTACCAACCGATGGCGACGCGCGGGGCGGCCGAATGGTTATGAGGTGACCAACCGATGGCGACGCGCGGGGCGGCCGAATGGTTATGAGGTTTGCTCTCTACTCGGTAGGATCTTTTTCAAACTTAGGCGAGTACTGGACCGCAGCTAAGCCCCCCGAGTGGGAGGTTTGCTCTCCACTCGATAGGATTTTTGAACTTAGGCGAAACAGATTCGCCGCTAAGTCACCCACTGGGGGATTTTGGCGATGGCGACGCACGGGGCGGCCGAATGGTTATGAGGTGACCAACCGATGACGACGCGCGGGGCGGTCAAATGGTTATGAGGTGACCAACCGATGGCGACGCGCGGGGCGGCCGAATGATTATGAGTTGACCAACCGATGGCGACGCGCGGGGCGGTCGAATGGTTATGAGGTGACTAACCGAGTGACGATGCACGGAGCGACCGAATGGAGTAGATGCGTCGCGCTGAGTGGCGAGGCACGCGGGGCGTCGGAGTGAAGTAGACGCGTCCCGTGGAGTGACGACGAGCGGAGCGTCCGAGTGATGTAGACGCGTTCCGCTAAGTGGCGACGCGCGGGACGTCCGAGTGATGTAAACATGTTCCGCCGAGTGGCAACGCATGGGGCGTCTGAATGACGTGTCGCATGGAGTGTTGATGCACGGGGCGTTCAAGCAATATAAACATGTCCCGTGGAGTGATGACGCGCCTTGTCCTCTGGCTTGCACTTAGGTACTGGACGAGGAATCCGTTCGAGTGAATTCGGGTTCGAGGCCGAGTGAATTTGAGTCTGTGTCTGAGTGGCTTTATACCGACTGAAAAATCCATCGGATGACCCTGCAAGTTAGTAGCAAGTACGGCCGCGAAGTTGAAGGCCGGACGGTTATACATGCATGCATGCATGAATTTACTGGTGCGGAACCGATGGATTGTTGGAAGCAATTAGATATCCTTGACGGTTAATAAGGCGATTAATAATCCCCATCAATTGGCCGGTTAATAAGGCGATTACCTTAACGAAGCGGTCAATCCTTGGCGGAATTATGAGACCGACGTTTATAGGCGTGCATTTAATGATTACCGGTGAAGCTGTGTACGTGTGGGAGATCCGGAAATGTCCTTCTGATTTCGTTTTCCCTGCATGCAGTTAATGCTTGATTAGGTGGCCCACGTTATGCAAGCACTTACCAGCCATTTATTGCCTCAATCCCGAACGGCCGTCGCTGCCGCAGCGCGCCTCCACCATCGAGACCGTCGCAGACGACTGGCACCGGAGGCAGGCAACGGCCGAGGCCGCCGCAGCGCGCCTCCACCACCGAGACCGTCGCAGACGACTGGCACCGGAGGCAGGAGCGCTGCCTGCCCGCACTGCCACCGCGGAGGTTCCCGGCGAGCAGCCGAGAACACGAGGCCGGAGTCGACGGCGAGGTGAACGGCGACGACGGAAGTGTGTGTGGCTCAGCGACTGGGTTGGAGACGATGATGACGCGGACGCCGCTAGTGGCTGCGCGCGGAGGGACAGTCGGCGGTGCCGAGGTCGGGGACGACGACGGGGTGGATGGCGCCGGAGGTCGTCCGTGGAGGCGCAGTCAGCTGTGCTGAGGTTGGAGACGACGACGACCGCGCGCGGCTGTGACAAGGTCGAAGGTGACGACGTGGCGGATGGCGCCGGTGGTCGTCCGTGAAGGCGCAGTCGGTTTCTTGCTTTCGCGCCAATTCAAGTGATCAGCTCATGCGGATGGGAGGCCAGCCAACCTGAAGGCTGATAGTTCTCCTTGTACGTGCTTGGATGGATGTACGTTTTCCTTTTGCTTGCGATGCTGTGCTCGTTGTGCAGATGAACAGTATAGAAAATGTGTTAGAAGATGAAGATCAAACCAAATAGAAGGCACCAGCCGGAATAGATGTGCCGCTGGTGGTAGAAGAAATAACCATCTGCATCATGGCTCGATAGACGCCATGCCCCACGGTGGGCGCCAACTGTCGTGGGAACGATTCCGACAGTAATAAGGTATAGGGTAACGGAGTATGATCTATCGAGATGCATATGGGTAACACGGTGGTTTTAGCGAGTTTGGGCCTCTCACAGTGGAGATAACAGCCCTACGTCTCGTGTTCCGGAGAGGCTTTGTATTATCTGAGTATGTATCCGGAGATTACAATGTGTGAGAGAAGGGAACGGATCCCATGCCTGAGCTAAGTCCTGAGACTAATGGTGAAAAGAGAGAGAGGTGGAAGAAAAAAGAGCCCCTTAGTCTAGTGGTGGGGGTGGCTTATATAGAGTGCGCCACCCCCTCACCCCTTATGTTACACGGTGGAGTATCAATGCCATAATGCCTGCCCACTACAAAACCCTCATGCTGACTATTGGTCTTTGCATATCCGAGTGAGTTACATGGTCGAGTGGAATGAGCTCGTCGAGTGAAGTGCCGTGCTCCGAGTGGTTGTCACCGTCCGAGTGACTTTCAAGTTGCGGTACATCTAGACGGCGATCTGTCCCAGGGGCCCAGTACAAAGTATACGGTGTCCATGGGTAGGGCCTTTAGATCAGGCCTGTTACCCTACCCCCAATACATGTCCTCGTCATGCGGCCACCCTAAGTTTTGAAGGTGTAAGGGGCACTGCGACTTTGGTTGATGTAGTTGAAGCAGATTGTCTTGGCGATGCCACCTTTAGTGACCCTGTCCGTTTTGCAAGAACGGGCCACTCTTCGGGTGTCATGCGAACAACCTTTGCTGGTACCTCATGGCTCATGACCTTGGTAGGTGACATCTTTGTGAAACCATGAGGAACTGAAGTAGATGAAGAAGCTTCATGTACATGCTGATCCTTAGATGCTCTTGCAGCTGCACGCATCCTTCTCTTTGCTGACTTTGTGAGCACAGGAGTAAACCCCTCCTTCAGTGCAGGGGAGACTTCCTTTTCTTCTGGCTTAGTTGGGGATGCAGCTGTTGTTTCCAAACTCTTGCTAACTACAACCACAAGCGGACCAATTGGCACATTCAGCCAGAGATTACCAAAGCGGAGAGTGACAAAACTGTTGGACTTGTCCCTCCATACCTTTAAAATAAAGAAAACCATATATTAGTTATCTTCAATTTTTTTGTATATGCGTACATAATGTTTCATGCTTTATATACTATGGAAATTCATATATTGCAATCCTATATTGGAATTCGAAGATGAGGGGAGAAATATAGTCCCATCGGGCGTGCCATATGTCCTCTATATTTTCTTTAGGACAAAACTTGATGAGCATTTATTTGTTTCATCAATACCATTATTTTCATCGGCCCTTGCTTTGAATGATCGATTATTTTTTAATTGATCATTTTCATTATAAAACTGATTTTTGCCGTTTCGCATTTATATTTTATGTGGGTTGTACATTCTAATTTATCATGGTCAAAACCCATGTCAACAGATGCCCCTCGAGGTCTGGGTTCGAAGAAAAAAAATTTGACTCGGGCCCACAGCTCGAAACTTGGCTATACATATTTTGTTTAAAGCGCTTTCCCTGAGTATATGGGCTTATGATTTTTTTAGTCGATTGTATATCAACTACGTGTGGATATGCAACTCTTCTTATTTTTTTAACCCCAAATGGTGC
Source organism: Triticum urartu (assembly GCF_003073215.2). NCBI lineage: Eukaryota > Viridiplantae > Streptophyta > Magnoliopsida > Poales > Poaceae > Triticum > Triticum urartu. The sequence goes on from NC_053024.1 coordinate 355,508,376, forward strand.
TAACCAACTCTGCAATCATGCAAGCTAGGAATCAGGATACAGAGACTAGCTGCCCCACAATCTCCGGCCTCTATCCCGTTGTTCCCTCTAACCTTTTCTTTAAACAGACGGCTTGCTTCTTCTCTTTCCTTGGAACAACTAGAAGACGTCGGAGACTAGGGCCCTGTTTGGTTCATAAGTCTTAGGACTTTTTCTAGTCTCAACTAAGAAGTCCCTAGTCCCTAAAAAGTCCCTTCCTATTTGTTTTCCTTGACTCTATATCATATGATTGATGACGGGAAAATGGCGGGCGTGAAACACGCGTCCATGTCATTGATACAGAGTTAATAATTTAAATGCGTAGATGCATACAATAAAATTAGGATCAAACATTGCAGGTACATTATTTCCAAAACTCTTACATTTATATAAAAGATCTGTTAATTACATCTTCAAAGATAAAATCTCTAATTAAGAATTCCAACTATTCTATTACATAGAATTGCAACACATGACTACTACAAAATGATAAAGAAAAATCGCTCCTCGCTGGTCGTTGACGCCGGTGTGCTCGGGGGAGCATTCTTGATCTTCTTCAAGTTATCATGTGTCTTGTTCACTTATATTTTTACCATTGTACTATTATGAGTAGTACGTAGAGTACGAGTGCAATATGTGCTTTTTGCATCGGGCACCTAATTTGTGTAGTCGACTTAACCAAGATATGCTAGTATGACCATGTGGCTATCTTAATCAACTTTCAGGTCATTTCATTTTAACGAGTGATGAGTCGACTAGCAGAGTATCCACTTAATACATGCATGCTACATCTTTTATTGATGCATATATGACCATGCATGAGATGATGGTATATGATTTACTCCATGTTAGCCTCTGCGCACACATGGAAATTTAAAAAAAGGGAGGTTCCAATATCAGAACCATCCCATATGTTATCTTGTTTAATTTGATATGTTTGATGATAGCATCTAGTAAGAGAATCAGACTGTTTTTGTTAGGTCTAAAGCGAGCTATATGCAATGTCCTTTATTTGTTTTTATGGGTTACATGCATATACTCTAACCATCAGTGGACAGTATATGCGTGTTGCATAGAGTCTGTACGCTCTAGATTTCATATTTTAGATATGTAGGATTATACTTTTAACTTCACCTACACACATTCATTCCCTTTTATGGGCATATTTTATTTAAGTGTGGACCAAGACAACTAGTATTTTCATTATCTCATGTCTACATCTTGGATTTCAATTAGCACATTTTATATGCATTCGAGTATGCTCATTTAATCATCTATATGACAAATGTAAATAACATTCGTATCTTCTTGTTTGTATTACTACTGACGTGGTATAGCATGTATGTCCGCAGTGTAACCAACAAGAGGTTTTAAACATAATTTGGCCAGCATCCAATTTATACATTTTCATGCTCTAGATTGAAGGTACACGCACAATGTACATTGTCTTGTTTTGTGCACCTCGAACAAAAGAAGAGTGCATTTTTTGTAGGCACATATTTATTCTGAGATTTTATGTAAATGGTCATATAGGGTTTGTGTATGTTTCATATTTGTTTTCCCCCGAGCTTTACCTTTGCGTCGCTCTCATTTATGATGGAAGGGAAAACATGTCCTCCTTAGTTTGGGCCGCCATGATCAACCAAGGGGTGAAATTTATCCTCTTTGACATAATCGCACTTTGGTTCGTATCACGATGATCAGCCAAGGCAAAAATGACAAGATGGAAATATATGTTGTATGCTCCTTGATTTGTATCATGATGATCCACCAAGGAGTATTTTTGTTTCTCTAAACATATTCACACTTTGGCTTGTATCATGATGATCAACCAAGGCAAAATGTCAAGAAGAGACTATATGGAGAGTGCTCCTTGGTTTGTATCCCAATGATCAGCGAAGGAAAAATTTTCCTCTCCTAAACATTACTGCTCTTTGGCTCGTATCACGATGGTCAGCCAAGGCAGAATGTCAAGATGAGGATATATGGAGAATGCTCCTTGGTTTGTATCACAATGACCAATCAAGGACAAATTTTCCTCTCCTGAACATAACTGCTCTTTGCCTCGTATCACGATGATCAGCCAAGGCAGAATGTCAAGATGAGAATACATGAGGCATACTCTTTGGTTTGTATCACAATGGTCAACCAAGAAGAAATATGAATATGATGAGAGATATAGGGAGCAGCAATAAGATTAGAGGAGGATCATGATTCCCACCTGGACTACCTTCCTCACGCTCCTTGCCGGACAACGGCCTTGCAGCAGCAGCGTATATGAGCCTTTTTTCTACAGCAGCAGTATATGTGTGTGGTTGAGAGCAGCGGCGGCAGCACAACAGCAGCAAGCCGCAGCACACGGAGCGATCAGGAAAAGAGAGACCGGAGAGCAGCCCTTGTGGTACTATTTATAGGAGGGAGCAGCACATGAATCCACTTGGGCACGCACCCATGTTCTCGAGATCATGCAGGTTGTGGGAGCATCGTGGGATGGTGGAGCTTCCTCCCTTTTCTTTAATCTATTTCTTTAATTACCTGTTGACTGAAATTTGGACCGGCTTGGTCTTGCGATTGGCCGCTATGGGCTAAAACTCTATTTCTTTAATCACCCATGTGGGCCTAGGCATAGTCCATTTGCATGCCTTTAATCAAGAAGTGGCCTATCGTGCATGCAGCCTTGTATTAGAATTATAATTATGCTTGTTTGCTAAACATAAGCATATTTCCAATGGGCCAGGGCCTAATTAGCTATTAACGGCTCATTAAGACTTATATATGGTGTGGGTGCATGCATTAATTATTTTCTACACGCAACTCAAAATCTAGCATCGTATGTGATTTGAGATGGATATGCTGATAGAATACGACACATATATACTTCATTGGTGCTATATATTTTTTTATGCATCGCAATGATATTTTACAAAATATGCTGATAAAATACGACACATGTACATTTTTATGCATCGCGATGATGCTGATGAAATACAACATGTATATTCATTAGCACGATACATTTTTATGCATCGCAATGATATTTTACATTATCGACGTGATGAAGCCAACATTTAGGATATGATCGATATTTTGGCAATATTAGTGCCCTTGTGACCATTTTAAGTTTGCATCGGCCAACTGTCGCCACTAGTGGCGTGCGTGCGTACTAGTCATAATTTCACAAGTAAATGAATTTTGCAGCTATAAGTGACACTTTGTTTATTTATTTATATTTTGCGACCGCTATTTCATACTGAGCGACCCAAAATTCACCATAATCATTTCCTTGGTCTATTTGACAATTCGCCATCTTTTTATATAATTTGCCGTTTATCACATTTTGATAATAGATATCACTTTGTATTTAACTTCGACGAAATTCTGTGTCAACAGATGCCCCTTGAGGTCTGGAAGTGAATGTTTCTATGATTCGGTTCCAGAACTCGAAAATATATATGTAGCCATATTCCATTTCATATATTATATCGCGAACGTTTATCTTAGTGTGGGCGACACACTTATTTTGTTTAAAATATCCAGCTAGATATTTATCTAACCCTGCCTTTTTGAAAGTTTGTTAGTCCCTTTGTTGGATAAGGACTCAATCTTGAAAATTTGTTACAAGACGCTGGCCTTCCGCCATGTAGTTGCGTCCGGCCGGAGTGCATACCTTTCCTTATATATATCTTCGTCCTATCGTCTGGTAAGGGGACTCTATTTACCTCACGCATAACTCCTGCCTAAAGTCCAGATCCTTCTTATGATTGACCTGCTATTCTTTGGCCTACTAGGTACGCATTGATGTGCACTCATTGATTGTCTTTTCTCATCATTCTCTCGGATGATTCTCATCTCTGACTCCCTTTCCTTTCTTTGTATGAATAAGATTAGCATCTGCTGCTGAAGCATAAATCTTATGTTGGTAAGTTTGTACTTAGTTCATTCAGATAGACATCTACGTACAGGATTTATGCCCTCTGATTGCCCCTTAAATTTTGTTCCCTCAATATTGCAGGAAGGTTAAGGTACAATCTGGCAAAGCAATGATATTTTGGTTTCGGACGTATACCTGCTCTCCGCTTAGGTACTATACCTACTTTTTTTTCTTTTTTTCTTCGTATACATATACCCGCATCACAGATTGGATGAATAATTTATATATGAATCCATGCACGTAACCTCCTTTAGGCCACGGATGATTATGCATCTTGTCCCGTATATAAGCAGAAATTTTGGTCTCGCAATGACGTGCCGGCAAGTTATATACGAACTTGGTCCGACGTACAATTGTAGAGATCAATATTTTTTATACTTAAAATTCTCGTTTTAAGGATCAAATGTATACCTTTTTCACAGTTGGCGTGCCGACAAGTTGATATGAACTTGACCCGACGTACAAATTGTGAGATCTGTCATACCATCAATGGAACTCCCCTTTATTTCATGCGGGAATTATCAAATCTTTCCAAGTTTATATGAGATGCTCGTTTAAAGATCACACATATTTCTTTTTCACAGTTGGCATGCCGGCAAGTTTATATGAACTTGGCCCGACGTACAAACTGTGAGATCAATGTTTTATTTATTTAAAAGATGGCCGTTTAAAGATGCGAACTTATATCTTCCTCACGGTTGGCGTGCCGGCAAGTTTATATGAACTTGGTTCGGCATACAAACTGTAGAGCTCATTTTAAAGCTACACACATATACCTTTCTCACAATTGACGTGCCGGCAAGTTTATATGAACTTGGTCCGACGTACAAACTGTGAGATCAATGAAACCCCCCTTTATTTGATGCAAGAATTATCAAATCTTTCAAAGTATTGCATATATAAACTTTTTTCAAAGTTTTGCATCTATCAACCCTTTCAAAGTTGACATTCAGAAATCCTAGATTGGGCTTTATGCACGTATCTCTCTTTTTTTGGAGGATAATTCATTTTGCTGATATTTGACCTTTGCATAATTTTTTAGCACTAACAGTCATCATCATTTTTTTGTAGAGTGCAAATCCTTTCTTTTTCATCAAGGGCTGGCTTCGCTCGGGCTATCGCCTCCGTGGAAAAACTTCCATTCATTTACCATGGTTCATTTATTTTGCTGTTTTGAACACGACTTGTACCTGTCAAGGTAGTCAAAGTCGGGATTCGGAGTCGGATCAATTTTCCTTAGACAGAATCGAATCGTAGTATCGAGTCGTGGAATCGAGGATTCTACTAGATTTACTCAAATAAGATATTTTGTATCCACGAAAGAAATTTATATGGGTTCTATAGAGTTTTGACACTAAATATAGAGCAAAGACGTACACATCAATGCTAGTTCTATTCCACTTCTTTTTATGGCTAACCTACTATTAGCGTGGATGTATGGAACATATATAAGGAAAATATATAGAACATTGAAATCTTTGATGCATGATATTTACTTACGAGTTTTTTAGAATATGTGAATAGCCGATGACTTGCATATCCGCCCTACAGTGTTGAACCTTGAAGGGTCTTACTCTTCTTCTCAGATCAATCTTGACGCATCCTTCTTCCCACACCAATTCCATTTGTCGACAAGTCTGATCCTCAATTTTGATCTAGGTTTTGAGAGCCAGATCAAAGGTGTCGGTGGCTGAGCATTTGGGCTTGGGAGGGGAATAAAGGGCCATGAGGCATGTGAAAATGGTTTGGATGATGGCATACTATTGTGGTACAACTAAACAAACAACTTAGATAAATTAGTAGAATCGGAATGTATATTTTTTTGCATAGAGATGGCGCAGAATTCGCCCACGGTTCCCTCACATCGACTATCCCTTGTCGAGTTAGCCAAGCAACAGAAACTATATGAACCTAGCTCTAATGACCAAGACTGTCCCATAGTTAAAGCTATAAGTATACCAAAGGGTGAACTCGACTACGGCCCTCGCGGTTGGCAAGCGAGACAGTCCAAACTAGCCTACTCATATTACCCATTGGCGGCTTCACCGCGAACTGATACAGCTTTATGTCTGGGTACTGGGATGGTATCCAAAGGTTTGACTTGGGAACATCATGATATTGAGTATATGCCACGTCCTTCAGGCTATAATGAATGGGGAGCAAACATTTTACGAAATCATTCTTTTTCCCTAAAAGGACTTGGTGAAGGTTCAGATTACCTTTGTGGAGCTATTTACTACTCTTTGGGTGATTATTCTATTTCCCCTGCCTTGCTAAGATCTCTGTTAGAAAAATGGAATCCAAAAACCAACACGTTCCTATTCTCATGTGGTGAACATACTATTACACTCCTTGATATGTATCAAATGGCCGGTCTTCCTCTGGATGGAGACTTATATGAAGAACTTATCCCACCAGAACATGCACTAGACCCCTCCCATTGCCAATTCCCTGATTTCTTGCCGGACCTATTATCCGCACATGATCAGCTTGCCAAGAACAACAGCGGCCACGTGACTTTCCAAGTCTGGTGTGACTATTTTCACAAACGGCGAGACCACTCCGTTCCTTTCGCGTCTCGTCGTGAGGTCCGCTTGTATATTGCGGCATACATTACTATTTAGTTGTGCTACTTTGTTGTCATTGGCGGGGAAGACTATATTCGCGCTGGTGTCCTTGAGATGGCGTCCTGGATCGCTCTAGGGCGTCGAATTTCATTAGCTCCACCAGCACTTTGTTCTATCTATTTTTCGCTTCGTCGCATCAGCACCCATCCTGTAGGACCCTGCTACCGGATTAGGGGATGGCCCGTCCACTTCATCATCAGCTGGATGGGGGTTTATCTGAAGAACGTATTTGGTAAACGAGCAAAAGTGAGCAAATTTCCAACTTCTAAGCTTTGTCCAGGGAAATTATCTATGGTGGGGACTATGTTTAGGATTCCACATGATTTTAGCCCTGAGAAGGCGCATGATTTCTTCGAGAAACACAAGAATGTTGCGTGGTACCCCTCAAATTTCTCTGACTTTGCTAGCACTCGTTGGCTGCAAAAAAGCATTCACCATTTCCATCCGTCGAGGGATGCTACCGTGGAGAAGGTCCGATTATGATGACGACTTGTGCATTGTTGAGCCGTATCATCCCGACCGTGTGGCTCGACAATTCAAATTGGATCAGCAAGTACCATATACTCCATTGCGCAGTTTATATATAATAGATGACATTAGTGTTGCTTATGCACACTGGTGACATATATTGCGCTCGAATCCGACAGCCTCACTATATTCCCAACAAAGATTTTGTGGGCAATTCCTCAGTGGCATGGACAAACTGGTGGACCATTTTCATCCAACCTTTCACCAGCGTTCTAGGCCAGCTTCGTCAAGGTAACATGCACGGGCGAGATTCCTATGAAGAAGGGCTTGCCAAATATGTGAATAATGGGAAGAAACATATTTTCCCTCACAACATTTTGGAAGGGGATCTTGTCGTAGTAAAGAGGGTGTCTGCTGAACGGCAAGAGGAATATCTTGCAGCTGTTGAGGCGAGAGAAATGCTGGCAGTGAATCATTGGAGGGACATCTTAAGAGGTTACCACTTGGATAACAATGCCCCGCCACCTTTATTGCAACAGGTAATATATATATACATATATTTTTTTTGCTGCTACTATTATGCGCCAACACTACTATTTACTAACTGATATTATTATTTTTCCTATTTTTAGAAGCGGAAAAATAATCCAAATGATGTTGCTGCAAGTTCCTCTTCCAATCCCCGGCCACTTATAAATGTGACAGTGTCAGGCACACGTTTAAATGCAAGGAAGGGTGGTACTGACATTTTGGTTGATAGGAACTCAAAGGAACCTAGTCCAAATGCAACAATCTCTTCTGGTGGGGAGGAAAGACCTGCTGTAAAAAGGAAGATTGGAATTTCTCTTGGAGAAAGCCCATGTAATCTTGATGAGTTGGTTGATTTTATGCATGAACTTGACGATACAGGGACTGATGATAATGTCATAGGTTCTGATCTATCATTTGAGGATTTTGATATATCAGAACCCTCTCTTAATCTTCCAACTCCCCCCTACATATCTATACTCAGGCATGGCCTCGCAGGCTGATATTTCAAACATTTCGCCTATCTCTACGCACGGTAGCTTTATTCGTACTTTGTATCTTTTTCTATTATTAATTTCACTGCAATATCATTTATCTTGCCTCCTTCTTATCGCCAGGTGGTATGGAAGAAGCTTCTAATCTCGTCAGTGGCGAGGGAATAATGACACAGATTTCAGCGCCACCCATGGATATTTCCGCTATTACCAAGCCAGTTCTGGATGCTATCGATTTGTTGCTGAAGAATGCTTTTGAAGCTTTAGAAGCCCCTACATTAGCAGATTCTTAGCGCCATGAGATTTTCCAAGCAGTCCGATCAATGCTCCTGGCTAGTGATACTATTCCTCAAATTGCCCCTGTCTGCACGGATTGGGAAAATTTTATTTCGATCTCAAATGCAATGCAAGAAGCCCGCACAACCATTGAGGATCAGTCAAAGCAAAAGTCTGAATTTGTTACTGCAGCAGAGGGCAGGGCTGAATCCATTGAAGCATCTCTGAAAACTTCAGCGGAAGAGATGTCATCCATGCTGGAGAAACAAGCTAAGAAGAAGGAACGTGTGGAGGCCCTCTCCGCTCAACTACAAGAAGCTACTGCTGAGTTGTGTACAACTCAAGAAAGGGTCAAGCAATTGGAGTTAGATCGTTCCGCCAAGCATGCTGAAGCCAAGAAGTTGCATGAAGATTTGCTTGAAGCTAATGTGAAAGCTTATGAGGAATTGGAGGTTCTTAAAGGGAAGACATCGACGCTGGAGGACGAAGCCAAGTCTATTGTTAGAAGTCTGAAGGACTGACGCTCCATGTCCAACTGAGGTTTTTTTTTGTTCTTAATAAATCAGACATGTTGTCTATTTATATTTTCTACTCAGACTTGCATAAGGCGGCCAATCGGCACACCCATTTTTCTCGTGTCTTCTCACATGCCAGTAGCACCATTCGCGTATGTTTGCATGGGATTTATTCATATGTACTGATGGATTATGCAATGCTATTCGTATAGCCCTACTTTCTGTGTGGAATGGATACTCCGTGCTAATTGCATGAACTAGCTTGGGTAACCCTTTTATTTATTTACATTTTTTTGCTTCAAGCCTTATTACTTTATTTCATTGTTTATTTTTTTATCTTTTACAAATTTATTTGTATTTTTATATACACAACCCTTTTGTACAACAGATTAAGCTTATGAGAATTTGGAGTCATTTTTTTACGCCATAGTTTAGACTCGTAGGCTATTGGGGTAAAAATTTATGTGCCCCAGTTTATACTCTTAAGGGTACGCAGTACGCTTGATGATTTCTTTTCCTTGCATCACAGTTTATACTCGTAAGTTGTTGGAGTAATTGTTTTTTTGTGCCCCAGTTTAGACTCGTGGGGGTATGGAGTATTTTTTTTTCCTTATGTGCCCCAGTTTAAACTCGTGAGGGTATGGAGTGTATTTTTTATGCATAGTAACGCTTAAGGAATTTCCCATTTACCGGTGCCGGCGAGTATTCCCCATCTGGTGATATGATTCTATATGCGCCACTAGAATAAACCTCTTTTATGACGAAGGGACCTTCCCATTTTGGTTTAAATTTTCCTTTCATCCGCCGCGTGATATTCATGGGACGAATGATAGCAAGAACTAAATCTCCTTGTTTGAACGACCTTCTTTTGACTTGTTTGTCGAATGCTCGCGACATCCTGGCTTGGTATGCCTCAAGATTTTGCAAAGCTCGAAGCCACCTTCCTTCTAGTCTATCCAATTCATCGAAATGTAACTGTATTGATTTTTCTTCCGACAAATTTTCATGTGTAGCGACTCTCAATGACGTTATGTGTACCTCTAAAGGTAGAACGGCTTCTCCTCCAAATACTAAGGAATAAGGTGTCATTTCTGTCGGCGTGCGTGTTGTGGTTCTATAAGCCCACAAGGCTTCGAGAAGCTTTTCATGCCAGTCATGCTTGTTTTTTGATACAACTTTCTTTAGTAATTTGCAAAGAGTTTTGTTGAAAGCTTCTGCTTGTCCATTGGCGGCTGGATTATATGTTGTGGAATAGTGATGGTCTATCTTAAACTTTGAGCATAATTTCTACACTTGTTTGTTTTTAAAAGGAGTTCCATTATCAGACATAATTCGAGAAGGAACGCCAAAGCGATAAATGAGTTGTGTTCTTATAAAATGTTCTACATTCTCCGCTTTGTCTTTCTTCAGTGGTGTAAGTTCATCCCACTTGGAGAAATAGTCTGTTGCTGCTAAAATGAATTTGTGACCTTTGGACGATGGTGGATGAATTGGCCCAACTATATCCATTTCCCACATTTCAAAAGGCCAAGACATATTTGTCGCATGGAGTGGTTCATGCGGCTGATGTATAAAGTCAGCATGCACTTGGCATTCATGGCATTTCTTTGCAAATTTAGTGGCGTCTTCAAACATTGTGGGCCAATAATAACCTAGACGCCTTAATTGGTAGTGCAATTTAGGACCTGATTGGTGCGAGCTACATATTGCAGCGTGCACCTTGTTTAAGGCCTTCATAATTTCATTTCCAGCAAGGCAGCGCAATAATATGCCGTCATGGGAATGCCTATAGAGTATGTCGTTGATGTATGTGTAATGATCTTTTGCGGATTCTAGATCTTTCGCTAGTATCAAGAGGTAGGTATCCATGAAATAGATATTCGAGGAATGGTGCTCGCCAATCCCCTACCTCAATTTCACATATATCGGTTGTCATTGCAGAAGATATTACCGTTTCTTCTTCTTCAACAAATATTGGCAATAACCTTCGTTCCTCTATGTGTACGTCCATCATTTCATGTGAGCCTAGTGACATACTTGCAGCTAAACCGGCTAAGGCGTCAGCCTTTTTGTTTTGATTTCTAACTATGTACTGAATATTTAGATCTTTGAACATAGCTAGGAGCTCTTTTGCCCTTTTGAAATATGGCAACAATTCTTGTTTCTTTACCATGTAGGTCCCCATTAGTTGATTAATCATTAATTGTGAGTCCCCATAAACAAAGAGTGTATCGAGCCCCATGTTTATTGCTATTTCAAGCCCAATGATAAGAGCTTCATATTCGGCTGAATTATTTAACACCGCCAAAGTTAGGGTAAATGAGTATGGGATCACCCCTTCATTAGGTGTAATGAAAACGACTCCGGCGCCTGACCCAGATTGCCGGCAAGCGCCATCAAAGTACACTTGCCTTGTTGATTTTGTAACCGTCATGGTGAATGCATCCTCATCTGGCAAGTCATCATATATAGGAAAATCATTTGGAATCGGATGCGCCGCAAGGAAGTTAGCCAAAGCTTGGCCTTTTACGGCCTTTTGCGGTATATATGTGATGTCAAATTGTGACAAAAGCATCGCCCATTTAGCCAATCTCCCTGAGAGTGCCATTTTACTTAAGATATATCTGAGTGGGTCTGCTCTTGAGACTAAATGTACAGTGTGTTCTAACATGTAATGTCGCAATTTTTGTGCAGCGAACACCAGTGCGAGACATATTTTTCCATGTATGGATAATTGCACTCGGCCCCTACCAAGGTGCGGCTAAGATAATACAGGGATATTTCCTTTCCTGCATCATTATTGTACGCTAGGAGTGCACCTAGTGAAGTAGGCATTGTAGCAGTATAGAGAATTAATGGTCGGTCTTTGATCGGTGCGCCTAAAACAAGAGGATTTATCAAATATTTCTTAATTTCTAGGAATGCGTTTTGGCATGCTTGATCCCATTCAAAAGGGACTACTTTCTTCATAAGTCGCGAGAAAGGTTTGCATCTCCCAGATAAATTTGAGATAAACCTCCTAATATGTGCTAGGTGGCCTTTGAAACTCTTCAATTCATGTAAGTTAGTGGGTGGTGGCATCTTAACGATCGCCTTGATTTTACTTGGATCGATCTGAATACCATTTTTTGTAACCACAAAACCAAGAAATTTTCCAGAGGAAACTCCGAACGTGCACTTCATGGGGTTCATTTTTAGATTATGTTGCCTAAGACGCTCAAAAACCATTTCAAGGTGTTTCAAGTGGTCTTGTCCATGCTTTGATTTCACAACTATGTCGTCTATATAGCATTCAACAATCACATATAACAACCCGTCTAAGATGATTGTCATTGCTCATTGATATGTCACCCCAGCCTTTTTTAACCCGAAAGGCATTACTTTATAACAATATATGCCTTTAGGTGTGTGGAATGCTGTTAACTCTTCATTTTCAGGTGCCATTTTAATTTGATTATAGCCAGAACAACCATCCATGAAAGACAATATTTCATGCCCCATAGTAGCATCGACTAGTATTTCAGAGATGGGTATTGGGAAATCATCTTTGGGACATGCTTTATTCATATCCCTGAAATCTACACATATGCGTGTTTGACCATTCTTCTTTTTAACGGGTACAATACTAGAGACCCATATGGGGTATTTGACTTCTCTAATGAACCATGCGACTATGAGTTTGTCGACCTCGGCTTCTATTTGTGGAAGTATTTCAGGCCGGTACTTTCTTTGAGCTTGCTTCACTGGTGTGGCATCATCTCGCACGGCAAGGCGATGGACAGCTATATTTGGGTCCAACCCAGGCATTTCTTCATAAGTCCAAGCGAATACATCTCTATTTGCACGCAGGAACTCATAATATTTTAGTTTATTTTCTTTGGACAAATGTTTGCTAATAAAAAATGGTTGAGGATCATCAGTCGTACCAATATTTATTTCTTCTAACTCATCCACAGTGCATTGGTTGCCATCCTCCATTTGTGGAGATGCCTCCGTCATGTCCGTATAGTCAGCCGAAGCCATACAAACCTCATATCCTAACCCATGCTTCATTTCTTTTAGAACATGGTCTTCGTGCAAAGCTTCAAGTTGTTCTTGAGATAACACCTTTAGGAATGGTGCTAGCTGTCCCCGGCCATCACATAGGGACGGGCCAGTGGCGATGTCATAACCCATTTGCTGCATCATGTACAAGACCCTGTTATCATACAGAGAAATGGGTAAAGATTCATCATCTTTGTTAAACACAGATATTTGTGTTGTATTTTTATTTTTATTTTCACCAACGTTTGAACGACGTGGCCCTTTTTGGGATTGTTTTATTCTATATTGTACCAAAGGAGGTAAAGGCGTAGGGAAATTAGTACCTTTCATGTCATGGGATTTGTCTATGACACGAAATATTGGGTCACCCTTCTTCCTTTGGTTGCTTGGTATATACTGGTAGGTCTTTTTCTTTGACGAGGGTTCTGCGACCTCCTTTTCTACAACATTTGACTCGGGTATTTTCCAGCATTTTGGCTTTTGCACCTTATCAATAGGCTCGAAGTAGAACTTTGCATCATCATAAAAAGATTTAGCTATTGTGAATGGCTTCTTATCAGCAAATATTCTGACTGTATCGCCTATCCGATCTATATATTTGATACACTGATGTGAAGTGGATGGCACAACTTGATTCTCATGTAACCATGGGCGTCCAAGCAATGCATTATATGATGTGGCCGCATCAATCACGTGAAACATCACGTATGTGGATAGTGTGTCCAATTTTAAAACCAACGAAATGGTACCCATAGCCTCATTGGTTAAATCCATGTATAACTATGTTAGACTTGCTCAAATCTCCCTTGGAATATCCAATCTTTTTGAGTGTATGCAATGGTAGCAGATTTATAGCTGACCCACCATCTATCATTATGCGATTTATCGGCAATACATCAATTTCGCCAAACATGAGAAGAGGTTGCTTCTTGGGCCCTAACAACGTATCCTCATCTGTGAATGTCACATTTAGGACTTCAGATTCTTCTACCTCAGTTTGAGATACTTCTACCCTGTAGTCTTCTGGAAACGTGAGTGCCGCGACAAGAGCTTTACGCATATCAGATGAAAGACACAAAGCATCATACACAGAAAGCATAGCTGGTATTTTCTTCAAATGTGTGATTACATCATACTTGAATGGCACCCTACAGGCAGGGTCCGTCGAATCATTTGGAACTGCATCCTTGCTTTTTGGTTCTTCTCTAGGTGGAGGATGCGGGTCTGCTAATTGACGACCTGATCTAAGATGAACCTGATCAACTTCTAATGGTTCTTCGTTAGGGAAGCATAGAGACTCGCCATCATCCTCGAACAAACCAATAGTGAGAACATTTAATTCTTCACTTGGTATTCTCATGCGCTTCGTGGTGTGCTGATATATCTTCGGTGCGAAGCGCAGAGGAGGAGCTTCTTCCATCACTGGGGATAGTACATGGCGTTTTGACCGCCGTGGCCCCCCAACCTTGGGCTACACCATTGCTGAAGGGAATGTAAGCCTCTCCTTTATGTTGATCTTGCAATTTGGCAAGGCCTGGAATTATCATAGGAGAACATCCATATTTGGAAATTAGTACTGCATCATCATAAGCACTCTTCATATTTGAAGACGCATAACTCACCGCCTCATCCTCGAGGGCAGCGACATTTGCTGAAGCCTTTTTCTTTCCCTTTGTCATGCTTTTGAGGAGATCCGCATCAATAGTCCCCTCATCGATCATTTTGTGGATGATATTCTTCACAACAAAGCAATCTTTGAGTGTATGGCCCAAAATGCGATGGTAGTGACAGAAATTTGGGTCATTAAATTTTGAGGCTTCTTCTGGCCTTTTGCGCCTGGGAAGTTATATTAGACTCAACTCCTTTAAACCAGTGAAAAGGTCATCAATTTCTTCTACAGGAAAAGAATACTCCCTGTTTTGCCGTTCGCCAAGAGTTGGCCTCCTACCAACCTGTTCATCTCGCTTCCCTTGATTCCCTATAGGTGCTCTTCTGGCTGAAACCGAGGTTTTACCGTCGTTATCTCCATGGCTTGCGCAAACTTGGGTTTCATTGGCAATTTTTCACACTGACCACTTTTGTCTGTAGGCTTGTTGACCGTTGTTTTTGTTCGACGAGCGACAAGCTGCATAAAATTTTCTATATCCGTGGATTTTGAAGCTAAATCTTCAAACGTGAGGGGCCTCACTCCTTGTAACTGGTGTCGGCGTTCTGGGAACGGGGGTCCCCAGACTTGCCTGCCTGCGGCCTGCGGCGTGGCTCAAAGGAGGCCCAGCATGGCCCATCTTCATCAGCACAAGACCCAAGACCCTCGCGAGGGGCCAAGCCTCGCGAGGCGGATGACACGGAACTTCCTCAGGCGCGACCTCGTCAGGCTGGCTCGCGAGGAGGCGGAGAGATCAAGGCGGAGTACCTCGCGAGGTGCCCGTGACGCAAGCCATGACGACTCAGGGCGCCAGGCGGGCGCCAACGCGCGCAGTGTCCTTCTTTCCTCTTTGGTGCAAAGGGGGCAAGCGCAGCCGCAGAGTACCGAGGCATCAGGCAAAGGTTGCCATTTCGGTGCAACAAGACCAAGACCAGGAGGACTACGAGACGGAGGTCACCATGGAGCCCAGGACGGCGTCATCACCAGAGCTTTGCGCAGGCGAAGACTGCTTTTGTCAGGATAGTTGATGCTTGCTGTCCCCCTTCAAATTAGCCCGCCATTGTTGGCTCCCTTCCCGCTCGATATTTGGGAATAGGACCAGGGCCTCTATAAATAGGACCAGCCACCCACACAGCAAAGGGGGGTCTTGAGGTTCGGTTCAAGTAGAAAAGGGGAGCGAAATAGAGAGAGAGGGAGAAGGGTGACTGAACTCCTCCTAGCAGTTCATCGCCCCAGCCAGGAACACACCCTCGCGAGGCTGTTCTTCCTTGTATTGTTCATCATCACCAGCCCCGGGAGGCAATCCACCAACCACACACTGGAGTAGGGTATTACACCACAACGGTGGCCCGAACCAGTATAAATCTTGTGTCTCTTGCGCAGTTCTTTCAGTAGTTTTAGATCTTTGCAAGACGGGGAGGTAGAAGGCGTAATCTCCGCGCGCACCCCAGTGTTTGAACCTTAAGGGTCTGTCGGAACCCGAGATCCAACATTTGGCGCGCCAGGTAGGGGTGCGCCGGAATTCGTCGTCCACCACCCCGCTCTCCCCCGACCGTCGCATCCATGTCCGAAGCACGTCGGGCTCGCGCCGAGCGCCGGGCCGCCATCGCTTCTCGTGTCGCCCAGACGGCGCCCGTCGGTGGCCGTCCTCGTCATTCCCCATCGCCCGCCGTCAACGCCGCCATCGGCCCGGCGGGGGGCGAGCGGCAAGCACCATCCCAACATCCGTCCATGCGGCAAGGCGGCCACACCGCTACTCCATCGCTCGCACCGGTTGGTTCTTCATCCCGCGCGCCCCGCGCACCCTTAGAGGCTCGAGCTGGGCTCCTCCCGGCAAACGAGCTCATGCGCTACCGCCCCGTCGACAACGCCTACGAAGAGTGGCTCGACCGTGTTGCCAAGCTCGTCCGCACCGCAGGGGGCTCTCCTGCGCCGTCTCACCGCGCTACACCAACACCCCCGGTCGTCGCGGCCCTCCTGGGCGGCTCGCAGGCGCCGCCCACAAGTCATCACGTCAAGCCGTTCATCCGCCGGGTCAGCGCCACTTCGACGTGGCAGGGGGCTCCCCCGGATCGGACGGCGCCCGAGTTCGGCCTGACCTTCAGTTCGGAGGACCACCCCTCCAACTCGGCCAGCTCGGGCGCACTCCCCATGTTGTGCACCCCCACCATCTGCCAGGTGGCCGTCACCAGGACCCTCGTTGACGGCGGCGCGGGCCTCAGCGTGCTCTCGGTCAAGGCCTTCAGCCTCCTCCGCATACCTCTGGAACGGCTGCGACCAAGCCGGCCCTTCTTAGGCGTCGGGGGCAAGCCGTCTAGTTCCTTGGGGCAGATCCAGCTCCCAGTGACCTTCGGCACCTACGACAACTTCCGCACGGAGCTGGTCGACTTCGACATCGCCCCCATCGGCCTCCCCTACAACGCCATCCTTGGCTACCCAGCGCTAGCCCAATTTATGGCCGCGACGCACCCGGCGTACAACCTCATGAAGATGCCCGGGAGCAACGGTATCCTCACTGTGCACGGGGACACCAGGGACGCGCTGCGGGCGCTCAAACTCGCCTTCAAGACGGCGGCGTCGGCACAGCACGCCGACTTGGAGACCCCCGAGGCCAAGGGGGCTGCTCCCGCCAAGAAGAAACAGTTGTTCACCCAAGACAAGGCGGAAACCAAGCAGATACCCGTCGATGAGGACGGGTCCACCAACGCCACCTTTACCATAGGCGCCCACCTCAAACCCGAGCAGGAGGAGGCCCTGGTCAGGTTCCTGTGCGCAAACAAGAAGGTGTTCGCTTGGGAGCCGGACCAGTTGGCAGGGATCCCCAGAAGTGTAATCGAGCACCACCTCAACGTGTGCCCCAACGTGTGCCCAGTGAAGCAGAAGGCCAGGCGGCAATCCACTGAAAAGCAGGCCTTCATCGTCCAGGAGACCCGCAAATTAGAGGCCGCTGGGGTCATCTGCGAGGTCCGATACCCAGATTAGTTGGCCAACCCTATCGTTGTGCCAAAGAAGGAAGGGAAGGAGCGTATGTGTGTCGACTTCACCAACCTCAACAAAGCATGCCCGCAAGATCCGTTCCCGCTCCCCCGCATTGACCAGATCGTCGATTGCACTGCGGAATGCGACCTGTTATGCTTCCTGGATGCCTTCTCTGGGTATCACCAGATTAAGATGGCGGTAGAAGACGTCGAGAAGACGGCCTTCCTGACCCCGTGTGGGGTATACTGCTACACGTGCATGCCATTTGGGCTGCGTAACACAGGGGCGACCTTCCAGCGGCTGATGCACATCGCCCTGGGCCCGCAGCTCGGGAAGAATGTTGAAGCTTACGTCGATGACATCGTAGTAAAATCTTGGGAGGCCGGGACCTTGATACATGATCTAGAGGAAACCTTCGCGAGCCTCAACGCAGTGAACCTACGGCTCAACCCAGAGAAGTGTGTGTTCGGAGTCCCCTCGGGCAAGCTCTTGGGTTTCCTCGTGTCTCATCGGGGCATCGAGGCTAACCCAGAGAAGGTCAAGGCGGTGGAAGACATGAGCCCGCCAAAGACCCTCAGAGAAATGCAAAAGCTCACGGGGCGCGTGACCGCACTAGGGCGCTTCATCTCCAAGTTAGGAGAGCGAGCCCTGCCCTTCTTCCAGCTAATGAAGAAAAAGGGGCCCTTCGAGTGGACTGAAGAGGCCGACAGGGCGTTCCAGGATCTCAAGAGATACCTGACCAGCCCACCGGTTATGGTGGCACCGCGCCCCCAGGAGCCCCTGGTATTTTATCTCGCCGCCACTCCTTACTCCGCCAGCGCAGCCCTGGTGGCAGTCAGAGAGGAGCACCGAGTCAAAGCCACGGCAGCAGCCCAGGACAAGGCAGAACAGGAACAAGGAAGGCCTACAGAAACCACCACCGCAGCTGAGGAGGATCAGCCGCCACAGAAGAACGCACCAGAGGCGAAAGAAGCCCCCCTTCCGAACGGCCAGTCTCAGGAGGCCTCGTTGCCTCAAGAGGCGCCGCGGTCTCCGGAAGGAGCCACCAGCACCAACGCACCCCGCCTCGTTGAGCACCCAGTGTACTTCGTCAGCACGGTGCTACGGGATGCAAGGGCACGGTACCCTATGCCTTAGAAACTCCTCCTCACGCTACTGGTGGCTTCGCGCAAGCTGCAGCACTATTTTCAGGGTCACCCCATTAGGGTCATCTCGTCGTACCCCCTGGAGAGAGTGCTCAGGAGCCCTAATTCAGCTGGAAGGGTCGCTGAGTGGAACATAGAGCTGCAAGCGTTTCAGCTCGAATTCAGCACGACCAGAGTCATCAAGGGAGCTGCGTTGGCAGATTTTGTGGCAGAGTGGACGGAGGCGCCAGGACTCAAGGCCGATGAGGATCGGTCCCTATCCCCGGGAAGCGAGGCACCAGAAGGCTGGGTCATGTACTTCGACGGGGCATTCTCCAGACATGGCGCTGGAGCTGGGGCGGTGCTTATATCACCCACACAGGACAAGCTCTATTACGCCGTGCAACTCTGTTTCCAGAAAGGCGAAAAGGTCTCCAACAACATAGCAGAGTACGAAGGTTTAATAGCTGGCTTGAAGGCCGCGGCTGCCCTGGGAGTGAAACGCCTCACCATCAAGGGCGATTCGCAGCTCCTTGTCAACTTCTCCAATAAGGTGTACGAGCCGAAGGATGAGCACATGGAAGCCTACCTTGCAGAAGTCCGCAAGATGGAGAAGCAATTCTGGGGGTTGGAGTTGCAGCATGTGCCCCGCGGCACCAATCAGGAGGCCGACGATATCGCCAAACGCGCGTCCAGGCGGTTACCTCAGGAGCCTGGCGTTTTCGAGGAGCGGCTCTTCAAGCCCTCAGCTCTTCCGTCACTGTCAAACACGGCTCAGCCCTTTGAGGAGCTCCCCCAGCCACCTGCCTCGGGAGCTCCGACCTGCGGCCCGGCCTCAGGAGCGCGCCTGCTCCTGGCCATGGAACCTCAGGAGGGGTGTTGGATCACGGAGCTCCGGAGCTACTTGACGCAAGGGGCCTTGCCGGAGAAGGAGGAGGAGGCGGAGCGAGTGGCACGCTAGGCCACGGCATACTGCATCAGGGACGGAGAGCTCTATCGGAAGCGACCAAACGAAGTATCGTTGCGCTGCATCTCCAGGGAGCAAGGGAAGGAGCTACTGAAAGATATATACGGCGGAGACTGCGGACATCATTCGTCATCGCGGACCCTCGTCAGCAAGCCGTTCTGCAGTGGGTTTTATTGGCCCACCACGCTCAATGACGCCGTGGAACTAGTGAAAGCTTGTGAAGCCTGCCAGTTCCACGCCAAGCAGATCCATCAGCCAGTAGGAGGCTTGCAGACTATCCCCCTTTCGTGGCCATTCGCAGTCTGGGGGCTGGACATCTTGGGCCCGTTTCCTCGGGCGCCAGGGGGCTATCGCTACCTCTATGTTGCCGTGGACAAATTCACCAAGTGGGCTGAAGTGGAGGCTGTCCGCGCCATCCCTGCGGGCTCCGCGGTCAAGTTCATCAAGGGCATCGTAAGCCGGTTCGGAGTGCCGAATCGCATCATCACAGACAACGGTTCGCAGTTCACCAGTAACCTCTTCAAAACATACTGTGCTAACCTTGGAACGCAGATCTGCTACGCCTCAGTGGCGCACCCCCGAAGCAACGGCCAGGCCGAGCGAGCCAACGCGGAGGTCCTGAGGGGCCTCAAGACCAGGACGTTCAAGAAGAAGCTGGAGGCCTATGGCAGAGGTTGGTACGACGAGCTTCAGTCCGTGCTGTGGTCCATCCGCACCACCGCGACCAAACCGACTGGAGAGACCCCATTCTTCCTGGTCTATGGAGCGGAAGCGGTCCTCCCTCACGAGGTCAGACATCGCTCCGCGCGGGTCCTGGCGTTCGACGAGGCGCAGCAGGACACCATGCGGGGGATGGAACTCGTGTTGGGGGAGGAACGACACCAGGAGGCCGCGCTGCGAGCGGCGAGGTATCAGCAAGCGCTGCGGTGATATCACTGCCGCAACATCCGCCCCAGGACTCTCGAGGCAGGAGACCTCGTGCTCAGGCGGGTCCTCTCCAGGGAGGGGCTGCACAAGCTCTCCCCCATGTGGGAGGGCCCGTTCAAGGTTGTTCATGTTTCCAGGCCCGGCTCCGCGCGCTTGGAGACTCAAGAGGGAGTGCCGGTCCAGAACGCATGGAACATTCAGCACCTCCGGAGGTTCTACCCCTGAAAAGGCCCAGATCCTGTGAAGCAAGGCGAGTGCCTGTGAAGCTATCGCGTTTTGGAAAAGGCCCAGAGCCTGTGAAGCAAGGCGAGTGCCTGTGAAGCTATCGCGTTTTGGAAAAGGCCCAGAGCCTGTGAAGCAAGGCGAGTGCCTGTGAAGCTATCGCCTTTTGGAAAAGGCCCGGAGCCTGTGAAGAAGGCCAACGCCTGTGAAGCTCACCGCCCGTGACACTCTCATGTAATAATGAGTTGGGGCTGTACACGCCCCGGAGTCTCAGGAGCGCCGGCCTCAGGCCCTGGGGCTCCCTCCCACGCCCAGTGGCAGCACTTAGCTCCGCGCTGGTGAGAAGACGTCGAAGACTAGACTAGGTGCCGGACGCGGCTTTTTCATTGCTTTTCCGCAGTGCCTTGTTTCCTTCTCATTTGAAGTTTTATTTGAAGTTGTCGCCGTCTTTGGCTTTGCGGCTTCTTCGGAATTTTCGCTCTCCTGCCTCGATTTCTCTTACACAAGCCTCGCCGAAGGGTAGTGAGTGCCCTCGTGAGCGTTCCTATCCTGGTCGTTCAAAGAGTTCGCGGACCCGGGCCCCGTACAGAGCACCCCTCCAGGTCCGTGCCCCACGGGCATCGGCATAGACAAGGGCCTGGGTCCGGTCGCCCCCCCACGGCCGGGGTCGGGAACAATCCACGCTCAATCACACAGCCGGAAGGAACGGTAACGAAAGCAAAACGATTGATTAAACAGCAATAACCCAAACACGCCCCCGCGGGGCTCCACACTATTGTCTTTCTTACACAGGGAAAAGGGGAAAGAAAGAACAAATCCGGCGCGGCTCGCCTCGCACCGGCCCGTGAGGAAGGCACGAGCTGCCTCCGGAGCTCAGGAGGACTCCCTCTCGCGCCTCACCAGGGCGCGGCGGCGTGGGGGCTAATCGCGGCCGCCCTGGAGGAGTCGCCGCCTGAAGAAGAACCAGAGAAGCTTGAGGAACTCCGAGCGCCGCCAGCCGCGCGAGCGCTGCTCCCTCCATCGTCACTGGAGCTGGGTTCCCAGCCGCGGTCGTCACCCTCGGGGCAGCACCCCGCGCGGCGACCATCTTCCCCAAACACCCTCACATAGAGGGTGGCGTCGCCGTCGAACTTGAAGTGTAGGGTGCACCGGCGGCCCAGGCCACGTGCACGGGAAAACGTCTGCCAATCGCAGGCCAGGGACAGGCTCCCGGCCGTGGAGACCTCTAGGAAGACCCATGAGGCCCGGCTGCAGCAGCCGTCGGCCTGGAGCCAGAGGCCGCCCGGGAGCTCGCCTAGGACGAAGCGAGGAAGCGGGAGCCGGGTGCTAGCCGGCTCCGCCGACCACACGACGAACTCCGGCAACACTTCAGTAGCACGAACACGTGGCCTGGGGGGACGCGCAGCCGGAGCGCGCCCCCCGGCTATAGCAACCCGCCCGTCGCCATACTGAAGATCACCTCCACGGCCGCGGTGAGCCGTCGTGGTGGCCACAGGATGCTTGTGAGGGCGCCCTCTGCCGCGCTTGGGGGGGGCGGAGGCGGGCTCAACCCGGCAAGCCTTCCCCTTCTCGGCGGCCGAAAATCTCTTCGACGGGGCCATGAAGAAGAAGGGGAAGCGAGGAGGAATGGACTGGAAGGGCAAGCACAGCTCCGTACTTATAGCCGGCGAAGGCTAACCACCGGCCCCCAAGATCATAGTAATCATGACACGATCTGCATGCAGGGACTTGTCCAACTCGCGCGATCACCGAGGCGTCGTGGGGAAGTGGAGACGCCCACGTCCCATCAACCGCCACGCGGCGCCCAAGGCCGCAGGCTGTTAGGGACCGCGGCGCTTCGACCCTGCCCTTTCGCCTCTCGGCGGCCAAGCCCGGGCGCGCCTTCGGCCCGGGGGCTACTGTCGGCGTTCTGGGAACGGGGGTCCCCAGACTTGCCTGCCTGCGGCCTGCGGCGTGGCTCAAGGGAGGCCCAGCACGGCCCAATCTTCATCAGCAAAAGCCCCAAGACCCTCGCGAGGGGCCAAGCCTCGCGAGGCGGACGACACGGAACTTCCTCAGGCACGGCCTCGTTAGGCTGGCTCGCGAGGAGGCGGAGAGATCAAGGCGGAGTACCTCACGAGGTGCCCGTGAGGCAAGCCATGACGACTCAGGGCGCCAGGCGGGTGCCAACGCGCGCAGCGTCCTTCTTTCCTCTTTGGTGCAAAGGGGGCAAGCGCAGCCGCAGAGTACCGGGGCATCAGGCAAAGGTTGCCATTTCAGTGCAACAAGACCAAGACCAGGAGGACTACGAGATGGAGGTCACCATGGAGCCCAGGACGGCGTCATCACCAGAGCTTTGCGCAGGCGAAGACTGCTTTTGTCAGGATAGTTGATGCTTGCTATCCCCCTTCAAATTAGCCCGCCATTGTTGGCTCCCTTCCCGCTCGATATTTGGGAATAGGACCAGGGCCTCTATAAATAGGACCAGCCACCCACACAGCAAAGGGGGGTCTTGAGGTTCGGTTCAAGTAGAAAAGGGGAGCGAAATAGAGAGAGAGGGAGAAGGGTGACTGAACTCCTCCTAGCAGTTCATCGCCCCAGCCAGGAACACACCCTCGCGAGGCTGTTCTTCCTTGTATTGTTCATCATCACCAGCCCCGGGAGGCAATCCACCAACCACACACTGGAGTAGGGTATTACACCACAACGGTGGACCGAACCAGTATAAATCTTGTGTCTCTTGCGCAGTTCTTTCAGTAGTTTTAGATCTTTGCGATACGGGGAGGTAGAAGGCGTAATCTCCGCACGCACCCCAGTGTTCAAACCTTAAGGGTATGCCGGAACCCGAGATCCGACAACTGGACAGCCACTTCCGAGCGGAGATTGTTCATGCACATGCGCACTGCTTCTGGCTCAGTGATTGGCTGTGGGCAGTGAAGACTTAGGTTTCTCCATCTATTTATGAAATCAGCCGCCCTCTCATTGAACCCTTGTTCAGTTTGGGTCAACTCAGTTATGCCCACCGTCCTCTGCGTGCTATAAAACCGCTCGAGGAATGAGTTTTGCATTTGTCCCCATGTTTGTATAGAGCTTGGAGGTAGCTTGATGTACTAAGTGAAAGCAGGCCCAGACAATGTGTGTACAAATTGCCTAAGGAGAAGTGCTCCATTGTTAGCTGTATCCTGACAAGCAGCAAGGAAGTGTGTATGTGCTCATGGGGAGATCCACTCCCGTTGAACTTACTAAACTGCGGCTGCCTGTAATTTGTTGGGAAAGGAACAAGGTCCACATCAGGTGGGTACGGCTTAACATACCCTGGCCGCATCGAGTACTGAGTTTGCATCAACTGGGACGTTACCCCTTCAGCGATCATTCTTTGGATCACCTCAAGGTTAAGCCCTGCTCCTCCATGTTGGCTACTAGCACTTGTGCCACCATCCCCTTCATTTCCTTTGTTCTAGTTATTGCTCATCTGAATTCGAAGGGCTGCGAGCTCGTCTTCCTTTTGCTGAAGTGCTGCCGTAAGGTTGGCTAATTGCTCTTTAAACGAACGAGTTTCATTCGCGGCTAGGACTTCTTCTGTATGCTCTGCACCATGGTGGAGTTCTATCTCATTTTCAGAAGGACAAGGGTTACTGTCCGATAGGGGATTATAAGACCCACCACAGCTGGACCCATGTTCTTCATAATCTGAACCTTTTTGGCTTTGTGTCTTACGACGAGGACCTTCTACAACAGTTTGCGTGCCTTCTTCCTCTTGAAATGTATTGATGTGGAGGATGTTTCACTGGTCTTGTCTGACGCCGCCCTGACACCAATTGGCGTTGCTTGGAACACTTCGAATGATTTATTCTTGGTCTGCTTATGAGAGGGCCATGGAGACAAGCTCGTGGACACCTCATTTGATGGATTTGATAGCCACTTGTTCACTTTAGCCTGACTGTCCTCATCTGATGGAGCATGTTCTGTCCCCTGGACTCTGCTTAACCCAGACCTGGCCCGTACCACGCTTTCTCTTTCTTTGTATGCCGCCCTTCTTGAACGGACACGAGTGATGACCCACAAGTATAGGGGATCTATCGTAGTCCTTTTGATAAGTAAGAGTGTCGAACGCCAACGAGGAGCAGAAGGAAATGATAAGCGGTTTTCAGCAAGGTATTCTCTGCAAGTACTGAAATAAGTGGACAAATAGTTTTGTGATAGGATAATTTGTAACGAGCAACAAGTAACAAAAGTAAATAAAGTGCAGCAAGGGTCCCAATCATTTTTGTAGCAAAGGACAAGCCTGGACAAACTCTTATATAGAGAAAAGACGCTCCGAGGACACACGGGAATATCGTCAAGCTAGTTTTCATCACGTTCATATGATTCGCGTTCGGTACTTTGATAATTTGGTATGTGGGTGGACCGGTGCTTGGGGTACTGTCCTTACTTGGACAAGCATCCCACTTATGATTAACCTCTATTGCAAGCATCCGCAACTACAACAAAAGTATTAAGGTAAACCTAACCATAGCATGAAACATATGGATCCAAATCAGCCCCTTACGAAGCAACGCATAAACTAGGGGTTTAAGCTTCTGTCACTCTAGCAACCCATCATCTACTTATTACTTCCCAATGCCTTTCTCTAGGCCCAAATAATGGTGAAGTGTTATGTAGTCGACGTTCACATAACACCACTAGAGGAGGGACAACATACATCTCATCAAAATATCGAGCGAATACCAAATTCACATGACTACTAATAGCAACACTTCTCCCATGTCCTCAGGAACAAACGTAACTACTCACAAAGCATATTCATGTTCATAATCAGAGGAGTATTAATATGCATATAGGATCTGAACATATGATCTTCCACCAAATAAACCAACTAGCATCAACTACAAGGAGTAATTAACACTACTAGCAACCCACAGGTACCAATCCCGGACTTGGATACAAGAGATGAACTAGGGTTTTGAGAGGAGATGGTGCTGGTGAAGATGTTGATGGAGATTGCCCTCTCCTGATGAGAGGAGCGTTGGTGATGACGATGGCGATGATTTCCCCCTCTCGGAGGGAAGTTTCCCCGGCAGAACAGCTCCGCCAGATCCCTAGATTGGTTCCGCCTCGTGGCGGCGAAGTTTCGTCCGAGAAGATGGCTTATGATTTTTTTCTCATGGAAAGACTTCATATAGCAGAAGATGGTCATCGGAGGGCCACCAGGGGTCCCACGAGGTAGGGGGGCGCGCCCAAGGGGGTAGGGCACGCCCCCACCCTCGTGGGTAGGGTGTGGCCCCCCTGGTGAACTTCTTGCGCTCAGTATTTTTTATATATTCTGAAATTGACTTCCATGAAGTTTCAGGACTTTTGGAGCTGTGCAGAATACGTCTCTAATATTTGCTCCTTTTCCAGCCCAGAATCCCAGCTGCCGTCATTCTCCCTCTTTATGTAAACCTTGTAAAATAAGAGAGAATAGGCATAAGTATTGTGACATAATGTGTAATAACAGCCCATAATGCAATAAATATCGATATAAAAGCATGATGCAAAATGGACGTATCAACTCCCCCAAGCTTAGACCTCGCTTGTCCTCAAGCGAAAGCCAAAATCGAAAAATATGTCCACATGTTTAGAGATAGAGGTGTCGATAAAAATAAAATACGGACATGAGGCCATCATGATCATTCTTAGAACAACAACTTATATAATTCTTGTCATATGATCTCTTATGCTAGAGTAATAATTCAATCACAATTTCAAGTATGAATCATAAACTTCATTGACAACTAACAAACTTTAATCTCAATCATTGGAGCAATTGCAATTTATCATAACATAGGAAAGAGTTAACATAAGAGCTTTTCAGCAAGTCCACATACTCAACTATCATATAGTCTTTCACAATTGCTAACACTCACGCAATACTTATGGGTATGGAGTTTTAATCGGACACAGAGAAAGATAGGGGCCTATAGTTTTGCCTCCCATTGTTTTACCTCAAGGGTAATGTCAACAATAGTAGTTCATGAAAACTCACATCCAATTAGCCGTATATACCAGGATCTTTCCAACATGTTGTGCTTGCCAAAAAATAAAATGTAAAAAGGTAGGGTGAAGATCACCATGTCTCTTATGCAAGGTAGGAGATAAAAGTAAAAGATAGGCCCTTCGCAGAGGGAAGCAGAGGTTGTCATGCGCTTTTATGGTTGGATGCACAAAATCTTAATGTGAAAGAACGTCACTTTATATTGCCACTTGTGATATGGACCTTTATTATGCAGTCTATCGCTTTTATTTTGTCCATATCACACAATCATATAAATTTTATTTTCTCCCACACTAATAAGTCATACATATTTAGAGAGCAATTTTTATTGCTTGCACCGATGACAACTTACTTGGAGGATCTTACTCAATCCATAGGTAGGTATGGTGGACTCTCATGGAAAAACTGGTTTAAGGGTATTTGTAAGCACAAGTAGTATCTCTACTTGGTGCGATGAATTTGGAAAGCATGAGGAGGAAAGGCAAGCTCAACCATGTTGGATGATCCATGACAATATAATTTATCTTAGATGTAAGAAAACATAACCCATTATGTTGTCTTCCTTGTCCAACGTCAACTCTTTAGCGTGTCATATTTTAATGAGTGCTCACAATCATAAAAGATGTCCAAGATAGTATATTTATATGTGAAGACCTATCTTTCTTTATTACTTCCTATTAATTGCAACGATGGCCAAAACTATGTTTGTCAACTCTCAACAACTTTTATTCATCATACTTTTTCTATGTGAACTCATTACTTTCCATAAGATCCATATGATCTCTTTTTTTCCTTTTTTTATTAATTTCTCTTTTCTTTTCTTCACTTAGGATCATGGCAAAATAATCAAGCCCTTGACTCAACACTAATCTTTATTATATATAGCTCACGGACTCGATTACATAGAGGGATCATAAAGCAAAACTCAAAACTAGATCATGCCATAAACTTTATTCTACTAGATCAAGATATTACCAAAAGTATCTAACTAAGAAAAATGGTAAAGATAAAAGTGATGGTGATACGATACCGAGGCACTCCCCCAAGATTGGCAGTTGCCATGGGGAGTGCCCATACCAGATACTCAATTCTTCTTTGTTGGTGGAGAAGGTGATGGTTTTGTTGATGGCGTAGGCTTCTTCCTTAATTTGCGCTTGAGGACAGAATTTTGGTCCCTTAGGTCCTCGATCTCTTGCCCCAGGCTCGGTATCTTTTTGCATAGTTCCTGCTTGTTTTCCTGCAAGAGGCGAAAAGGGATAAACTCGATCTTAGGTTTCTTTACTCTATCCGGGAGGATTGCCTTTTTGAACTCCACATGCATGTCCCCAGGTTGAGGTAGTGGGACTTCATCTTCATCTGAGCTTGTCTCCACCTTTACCTTAGGTTCATAGTCCTCTTATTCATCCGTAGTCCAACCACAATGCTCCACATCCCCATAGACCTTAGGATCTACAAGGTAATCAGCCACATAGCTTTCTCCTTCTAAATCCTGGGACGACATGTTGCTCTAATCTGCAGCAGGACAACTTGAAACAAAGACGAGAGATATTTGCGTGATACAGGAGTCAAAACCTTCGAGAGATTATATAATGAATTTTTACCGACCAAAATACGTATCTTGTAAGAAAACGGAGTCCGGAGAGCGCACGAGGTGCCCACGAGGTAGGGGGGCGCACCCAGTAGGGTAGGGCGCGCCCTCCACCCTCATGGAGGCCTCGTGTCCTTCCCGGACTGCTTCTTTTTTTTCTATTTTTTAAATATTCCAAAACGGAGAAATATTGCCTTAAAAACTGTTTTGGAGTCGGTTTACTTACCGTACCACATACCTATTCCTTTTCGGAGTCTGAAACGTTTCGGAAAGTGTCCCTTATATATTCCTCCGGGGTTACGATTTCAATAACATTAGTTTCAACATTTATGGGATTACCTGAGATATAATGTTTGATTCTTTGACCGTTCACCACCTTCGGATTTGTTCCTTCGAAGTTGTTGATTTTTATGGCACCGGAACGATAGACCTCCTCGATAACGTAAGGACCTTCCCATTTAGAGAGAAGTTTTCCTGCAAAAAATCTTAAACGAGAGTTATATAGCAACACATAATCACCTACATTAAACTCACGCTTTTGTATCATTTTATCATGCCATCTTTTAACTTTTTCTTTAAACAACTTGGCATTTTCGTAGGCTTGGGTTCTCCATTCATCGAGTGAGCTAATATCAAATAACCTTTTCTCACCGGCCAGTTTAAAATCATAATTGAGCTCTTTAATATCCCAATATGCCTTGTGTCCTAGTTCGAGAGGTAAGTGACATGCTTTTCCATAAACCATTTTATACGGAGACATACCCATGGTATTTTTATATGCAGTTCTATAGGCCGATAATGCATCATCAAGTTTCTTGGACCAATTCTTTCTAGACCTATTGACAGTCTTTTGCAAAATTAATTTGAGCTCTCTATTACTCAATTCTACTTGACCACTAGACTATGGGTGATAAGGAGATGCAATTCTATGATTAACATCATATTTAGCAAGCATTTTACGGAAAGCACCATGAATAAAATGTGAACCACCATTAGTCATTAAATATCTAGGGACTCCAAATGTTGGAAAAATAACTTTTTTAAGCATTTTAATAGAAGTGTTATGATCAGCACTACTAGTTGGAATAGCTTCTACCCACTTAGTAACGTAATCAACAACAACTAAAATATGTGTATATCCATTAGAGGCAGGAAAAGGTCCCATATAGTCAAAGCCCCAAACATCAAATGGTTCAATAACGAGTAAATAGTTCATAGGCATTTCTTGACTTCTACTAATATTACCAATTCATTGACATTCATCACAAGATAAGACAAACTTACGGGCATCCTTGAAGAGAGTAGGCCAATAAAAACCAGATTGCAATACCTTATGTGCAGTTCTATCTCCAGCGTGGTGTCCTCCATTACTTTAGAATCAACAATATAAGGTCTGAACTTATCACAAGCGAATACAACTTCTAAGAATTCTTTTTCATTAGTAGCATAATTTCTCTAAGCATTGTCTAGAATTTTACTAGCATATTGAATAACGTTTAGTTTCTTATCAACTCTTTTCCCTAGAACAGCACCCACAGCATAATCACTAGCATCACACATAATTTCAAAGGGTAAATTCCAATCAGGTGGCTGAACGATAGGTGCAGAGATCAATGCTTTCTTAAGTATTTCAAATGCTTCTACACAATCCTCATCAAAGACAAATGGTATATCTTTTTGTAATAAATTAGTCAGAGACCGAGAAATTTTTGAGAATTCCTTAATGAACCTCATATAAAATCTTGTGTGACCAAGGAAATTTCTTATACCTTTGATGTCCTTGGGGCATGGCATCTTTTCAATAGCACCAACCTTGGCTTTATCAACTTCAATACCTCTTTCAGAAACTTTATGCCCCAAGACAATACCTTCATTAACCATAAAGTGGCACTTTTCCCAATTCAAGATAAGATTAGTTTCTTCACATCTCTGCAAAACTCGATCAAGTTTGCTCAAGCAATCATCAAAGGAAGATCCGTAGACGGAGAAATCGTCCATGAAAACCTCACAAATCTTTTCACAAAAGTCAGAGAAAATAGCCATCATGCATCTTTGAAAGGTAGCAGGTGCATTACATAAACCAAAAGGCATATGTCTATAAGCAAATGTACCAAAAGGGCAAGTAAAAGTAGTCTTTGATTGATCCTTGGCTGACACATGTATTTGAGAGAAACTAGAATAACCATCTAGAAAGAAAAAATGTGTATGTTTGGATAATCTTTCTAGCATTTGATCGATAAAAGGTAAGGGGTAATGATCCTTTTTAGTGGCCTTATTTAATTTGCGGATCAATTACCATCCTATAACCTGTAATAATTCTTTGAGGAATCAATTCATCTTTATCATTAGGAACGACAGTAATACCTCCCTTCTTAGGGACACAATGGACAGGACTTACCCACTTACTATCAGCAACGGGATAAATTATACCTGCCTCAAGGAGCTTTAGTATTTCGTTTCTTACCACTTCTTTCATTTTAGGATTCAGCCGTCGTTGATGATCACGAACTGGTTTAGCATCTTCTTCCAAATTTATTTTATGTTGACATAGAGTGGGACTAATGCCCTTAAGATCATCAAGAGTATACCCAATAGCAGCACGGTGCTTCTTCAGAGTTTTCAATAATCTCTCTTCCTCATGCTCTGAAAGGTTAGCACTAATAATAACAGGATATATCTTTTTCTCATCAAGATAAGCATATTTAAGAGTATCAGGCAATGGTTTAAGCTCAAACACGGGATCACCCTTGGGTGGAGGAGGATCCCCTAGGATTTCAACAGGAAAATTGTGTTTTAGAATAGGTTCCTGTTTAAAGAATACTTCATCTATTTTCATTCTTTCATTCATAAACATATCATTTTCATGGTCTAGCAAATATTGTTCTAAAGGATCACTAGGAGGCACGACAATAGAAGCAAGACCAATAATTTCATCCTTACTAGGTAATTCTTCTTCACGGTGTTGTCTACTAAATTTAGAGAAATTAAATTCATGAGACATATCATCTAAACCGATAGTAACAACATCCTTTTTGCAATCTATCTTAGCATTAACAGTGTTTAAGAAGGGTCTACCAAATATAACGGGACAAAAGCTATCTTGTGGGGAACCAAGAACAAGAAAATCAGCAGGATATTTAGTTTTCCCACACAAGACTTCAACATCTCTGACAATTCCTATTGGTGAAATAGTATCTCTATTGGCAAGTTTAATTGTGACATCAATATCTTCTAACTCAACAGGTGCAATATCATGCATAATTTCTCTATATAGGTCAATAGGTATTGCACTGGCACCCATATCACATAAGCCATGATAACACTGATCTCCTATTTTAACAGAAATGACAGGCATGCCTACCACAGGTCTAGGTTTATCTTTAGCACAAGGTTTAGCAATTCTAGCAGTTTCATCACAGAAATAAATAACATGCCCATCAATATTATCAGCCAAAAGATCTTTAACAATAGCAATATTAGGTTCAACTTTAACTTGCTCAGGAGGTGTATATGTTCTAATATTTCTTTTACGAACCACAGTTGAAGCTTTAGCATGATCCTTTATCCTAACAGGGAAAGGTGGTTTCTCAACATAAGAAGTAGGAACAATAGGATCATTATAAGTGATAGTCTTTTCTTCAACTTTAGTTGGTGCAGCTACTTTTAGTTCTATGGGAGGATGATATTTAAACCACTTCTCCCTAGGGAGATCAACATGAGTAGCAAAAGATTCATAGAAAGAAGCTACTATTTCAGAGTCAAGTCCATATTTAGTGCTAAATTTATGGAAAACATCGGTATCCATAAAAGATTTAACACAATCAAACTTAGGTGTCATACCTGACTCCTTACCTTTGACGAGGTCCTACTCTTCAGAGTTGCGTTTAATTATTTCCAATAAATCCCATTTGAATTCAATAGTCTTCGTCATAAAAGAGCCAGCACAAGAAGTATCGAGCATGGTGCGATTGTTATCAGAAAGCCGAGCATATAAATTTTGAATAATCATTTCTCTTGAGAGCTCATGATTGGGGCAAGCCTCCCCAAGCTTGTGCGATGCTTTCTCCTTTGTGAGGCGAAAATATATATATATAATTGCTATCACGATGAACAAGATGCATAGGATAAAACTTCTGATAAAATTCCAATTTCAATCGTTTGTAATTCCATGACCCTGCATCATCACATAACCTATACCATGTCAATGCATCTTCCTCCAAAGATAAAGGGAAGACCTTCTTCTTAACAACATCTCCGGGTACACCTGCAAGCTTAAATGATCCACAAACTTCATCAACATATATTAGGTGCTCATCAGGATGCATTGTTCCATCTCCTGCAAAAGGATTAGCTAGCAGTTTTTCTATCATACCCAAAGGAATTCCAAAGCAGACATTTTCATTTTCATTTTCATTTTCAGTAAGTTCAATTGGTTGAGGAGCAACTCTTTGCTCTACTGGTCGGGGTGAAGATACCCCGAACAAGCCCCTCAGAGGATTACTTTCCATAGTAACAAGTGACAGTAAATTTCAGCACACTATATAAATTTTCCTTACCAAATTCCACCTACCAAAGGCGCTTCATTCCCCGGCAATGGCGCCAGAATGATGACCCACAAGTATAGGGGATCTATGTAGTCCTTTCGATAAGTAGAGTGTCGAACCAACGAGGAGCAGAAGGAAATGATAAGCGGTTTCCAGCAAGGTATTCTCTGCAAGTACTGAAATAAGTGGTAACAGATAGTTTTGTGATAGGATAATTTGTAACGAGCAACAAGTAACAAAAGTAAATAAAGTGCAGCAAGGTGGCCCAAATCCTTTTTGTAGCAAAGGACAAGCCTGGACAAACTCTTATATAGAGAAAAGCGCTCCCGAGGACACATGGGAATATCGTCAAGCTAGTTTTCATCACGTTCATATGATTCGCGTTCGGTACTTTGATAATTTGGTATGTGGGTGGACCGGTGCTTGGGTACTGTCCTTACTTGGACAAGCATCCCACTATGATTAACCTCTATTGCAAGCATCCGCAACTACAACAAAAGTATTAAGGTAAACCTAACCATAGCATGAAACATATGGATCCAAATCAGCCCCTTACGAAGCAATGCATAAACTAGGGTTTAAGCTTCTGTCACTCTAGCAACCCATCATCTACTTATTACTTCCAATGCCTTCCTCTAGGCCTAAATAATGGTGAAGTGTCATGTAGTCGACGTTCACATAACACCACTAGAGGAGAGACAACATACATCTCATCAAAATATCGAACGAAGACCAAATTCACATGACTACTAATAGCAAGACTTCTCCCATGTCCTCAGGAACAAACGTAACTACTCACAAAGCATATCCATGTTCATAGTCAGAGGGGTATTAATATGCATATAGGATCTGAACATATGATCTTCAACCAAATAAACCAACTAGCATCAACTACAAGGAGTAATTAACACTACTAGCAACCCACAGGTACCAATCCCGGACTAAGAGACAAGAATTGGATACAAGATATGAACTAGGGTTGAGAGGAGATGGTGCTGGTGAAGATGTTGATTGAGATTTCCCTCTCCCGATGAGAGGAGCGTTGGTGATGACGATGGCGATGATTCCCGAAGGGAAGTTTTCCCGGAAGAATAGCTCCGCTAGAGCCCTAGATTGGTTCCGCCAAGGTTCCGCCTCGTGGCGGTGGAGTTTCGTCTGAGAAGATGGCTTATGATTTTTTCTCATCTAAAGACTTAATATAGCAAAAGATGGTCATCGGAGGGCCACCAGGGGGCCCACGAGGTAGGGGGCGTGCCCAAGGGGGTAGGGCGCGCCCCCCACCCTCATGGGCAGGGTGTGGCCCCCCTGGTGAACTTCTTGCGCTCAGTATTTTTTATATATTCGGAAATTGACTTCCGTGAAGTTTCAGGACTTTTGGAGCTGTGCAGAATAGGTCTCTAATATTTGCTCCTTTTCCAGCCCAGAATCCCAACTGCCGGCATTATCCCTCTTTATGTAAACCTTGTAAAATAAGAGAGAATAGGCATAAGTATTCTGACATAATGTGTAATAGCATCCCATAATGCAATAAATATCGATATAAAAGCATGATGCAAAATGGACGTATCAACGAGCGGCTTGGTTCACATACTCTTGATGTTCAGGATGTTGCTGAATGAACTCTTGGTACTCAGGTCGTTGGGCCAAGGCCTCCGCCAGTCGCATGATGGCACCACCCTCATCGTTTTGTGATGTGGATGCACCGGGAAGCTGTGACCTTATTGCTTGACATATGCATTTAACAACATATGAGTCATCTGGATTCTGAACTTGGATCTTTGGACGAGTGTTTTTCCATCTCCCATTGACAGACTTGCTCACACGAGAACGGTGTCGGCTCGCCACATCTTGATCTACGGCAGCTGGAAGATCAATCCAAGATCGACGGACATTTCTCTGTCGCCGTTGTTGTCGCACTGGATCAAACAAATCTTCAAAGGATTCTTGTAAGATGGGTGCTTCTTCAAACAAAGGAACTGATGGTGCAGATGTTGGATCTATGTGGCCTGTTTTGAGGTCACCAGATGTAAGGCACACTCCATTCCATTCCAGGGAACATTTTTGCATTATTCCCAAGTGTTCATCACTAGGTTTATGGGCCAGTGAGGGGACAAACTCAGGAGCATCAGCTCGAAGTATATTCCGAGCGTTGGTGGGCCTTCCTATTAAAGACGACACTAACGGCAGTATGACCGCAACGCCGCCTCTTTTTCCCAGGTAGCTTGGAGTTGGGTGTCTCCACGATTTTCTCTTTTCCTTTATAAACAAGTGGCGGAAACTCGAATTTTTCAAACACCACTTTCTTTCCCTTGTCCTTGGACTGCTGGCGGACGGATGGTCCTGCTTCAACAATCTTTCCTTTCATTACTGACACTGGAGCATGAGTGACCCCTCTTGCAAAACTCTAAGCAACCCTCTTTCTAGCAGCCCTCATTTTCCTATTTGCAAACTTTGACAAAACAGGTGTGAACCCCTCCATTGGTGGAGGAGTGACTTCTTCTTGATCTGGTGCAACTGGAGATGTAGCAGTAGTCTTTCAACTTTCACTTAGTGACGTCACAATAGGACCAATTGGCACATCAAGCCAAAGGTCACCGAAGCGAAGGGTCACAAACTGCTGCACTTGGCCCTCCATACCTTCAAAATAAAGAAAACTATATATTAGTTTTCTTTGACTTTATTTTGTATATGGGTACATAATGTTTTATTCTTTATGTACTATGGGAATTCATATGTTGCAATCCTATGTTGGAATTCAAAGATGAGGGGAGAAATATGCCCACCGGGCGTGCCGAAATCTGATGACGGGAAAATGGCGGGCGTGAAACACGCGTCCACGTCATTGATACAGAGTTAATAATTTAAATGCGTAGATGCATACACTAAAAATAGGATCAAACATTGTAGGTACATTATTTCCAGAACTCTTACATTTACATAAAATATCTGTTAATTACATCTCTAAAGAGAAAACCCCTGATTAAGAATTCCAACTATCCTATTACATAGAATTGCAACACATGACTACTACAAAATGATAAAGAAAAATCGCTCCACCTCGCTGGTCGTTGACGCCGGTGTGCTCGGGGGAGCATTCTTGATCTTCTTCAAGTTATCATGTGTCTTGTTCACTTATATTTTTACCATTGTACTATTATGAGTAGTACGTAGAGTAAGAGTGCAATGTGTGCTTTTTGCATCGGACACCTAATTTGTGTAGTCGACTTAACCAACATATGCTAGTATGACCATGCGGCTATCTTAATCAACTTTCAGGTCATTTCATTTTAATGAGTGATGAGTCGACTAGCAGAGTATCCACTTAATACATGCATGCTACATCTTTTATTGATGCATATATGACCATGCATGAGATGATGGTATATGATTTACTCCATGTTAGCCTCTGCGCACGCATGGAAATTTAATAAAAGGGGGGTTCCAATATCAGAACCATCCCATATGTTATCTTGTTTAATTTGATATGTTTGATGATAGCATCTACTAAGCGAATCAGTCTGTTTTTGTTAGGACTAAAGCGAGTTAGATGCAATATCCTTTATTTGTTTTTATGGGTCACATGCATATACTCTAACCATCAGTGGGCAGTATATGCGTGTTGCATAGAGTCTGTATGCTCTAGATTTCATATTTTAGATATGTAGGATTATACTTTTAACTTAACCTACACGCATTCATTTCCTTTTATGGGCATATTTTTTTTAAGTGTGGACCAAGACAACTAGTATTTTCATTATCTCATGTCTACACGTTGGATTTCACTTAGCACATTTTATATGCATTCGAGTATGCTCATTTAATCATCTATATGACAAATGTAAATAACATTCGTATCTTCTTGTTTGTATTACTACTGACGTGGCATAGCATGTATGTCCGCAGTGTAACAAACAAGAGGTTTTAAACATAATTTGGCCAGCATCCAATTTATACATTTTCATGCTCTAGATTGAAGGTACACGCACAATTTACATTGTCTTGTTTTGTGCACCTAAAACAAAAGAAGAGTGCATTTTTTGTAGGCACATATTTATTCTGAGATTTTATGTAGAGGGTCATATAGGGTTTGTGTATGTTTCATATTTGTTTTCCCCCAAGCTTTACCTTTGCGTCGCTCTCATTTATGATGGAAGGGAAAATATGTCCTCCTTAGTTTGGGCCGCCATGATCAACCAAGGGGTGGAATTTATCCTCTTTGACATAATCACACTTTGGCTCGTATCACGATGATCAGCCAAGGCAAAAATGACAAGATGGAAATATATGTTGTATGCTCCTTGATTTGTATCATGATGATCCACCAAGGATTATTTTTATTGCTCTAAACATATTCACACTTTGGCTTGTATCATGATGATCAGCCAAGGCAAAATGTCAAGATGAGACTATATGGAGAAAGCTCCTTAGTTTGTATCACAATGATCAATGAAGGACAAATTTTCCTCTCCTGAACATAACTGCTCTTTGGCTCGTATCACGATGGTCAGCCAAGGCAGAATGTCAATATGAGGATATATGGAGAATGCTCCTTGGTTTGTATCACAATGACCAATCAAGGACAAATTTTCCTCTCCTGAACATAACTGCTCTTTGGCTCGTATCACGATGCTCAGCCAAGGCAGAATGTCAAGATGAGGATACATGAGGCATACTCTTTGGTTTGTATCACAATGATCAACCAAGAAGAAATATGAATATGATGAGAGATATAGGGAGCAGCAAGATGATTAGAGGAGGATCATGATTCCCACCTGGACTACCTTCCTCACGCTCCTCGCCGGACGACGGCCTTGCAGCAGCAGCGTATATGAGCCTTTTTTCTACAGCAGCAGTATATGTGTGTGATTGAGAGCAGCAGCGGCAGCACAACAGCAGCAAGTGGCAGCAAGCACACGGAGCGATCAGGAAAAGAGAGACCAGAGAGCAGCCCCTGTGGTGCTATTTATAGGAGGGAGCAGCACATGGATCCACTTGGGCACGCACCCATGTTCTGGAGATCATGCAGGTTGTGCGAGCATCGTGGGATGGTGGAGCTTCCTCCCTTTTCTTTAATCTATTTCTTTAATTACCTATTGACTGAAATTTGGGCCGGCTTGGTCTTGCGATTGGCCGCTGTGGGCTAAAACTCTATTTCTTTAATCACCCATGTGGGCCTAGGCATAGTCCATTTGCATGCTTTTAATCAAGAAGTGGCAACGCTTGTTTGCTAAATGTAAGCATATTTCCAGTGGACCAGGGCCTAATTAGCTATTAACGGCTCATTAAGACATATATGGTGTGGGTGCATGCATTAATTTTTTTCTATACGCAACTCAAAATCTAGCATCGTATGTGATTTGAGATGGATATGCTGATAGAATACGACACGTATATACTTCATTGGTGCTATACATTTTTTTGTGCATCGCAATGATATTTTACAAAATGCTGGTAAAATACGACACAGGTACATTTTTTTATGCATTGCGATGATGCCGATGGAATACAACATGTATATTCATTAGCACGATACATTTTTATGCATCGCAATGATATTTTACATTATCGACGTGGTGAAGCCGACATTTAGGAAATGATCGATATTTTTGCAATATTAGTGCCCTTGTGACCATTTTAAGTTTGCATCGGCCAACTGTCGCCACTGGTGCCGTGCGTGCGTACTAATCACAAGTAAATGAATTTTGCAGCTATAAGTGACACTTTGTTTATTTATTTATATTTTGCGACCGCTATTTCATACTGAGCGACCCAAAATTCACCATAATCATTTCCTTGGTCTATTTGACAATTCGCCATCTTTTTATATAGTTTTCCCTTTATCATATTTTGATAATAGACATCACTTTGTATTTTACTTCGGGGAAATTTCGTGTCAACATCTAATGACGGGAAAAATGGCAGGCGTGAGAATACGCATCCACGTCATTGATACAGAGTAAAATTTAAACGCATAAATGCATGCAATAAAAATAGGATCAAATATTGCAGGTACTTTATTTCCAAAACTCTTACATTTACATAAAAGATCTGTTAATTACACCTTCATAGAGAAAACCCCTGATTAAGAATTCCAACATATCTATTACATAGCATCACAACACATGAGTACTACAAAATGTAGAATTAAAAGAAAACTACAAAATGTAGAAATAAAAATCCTCCTTGCTGTCTTCAACGTCGGCGTACTCGAAAAGCCTTAAACTTCGTCTATGATAACATATGTATTGCACAACATTCATGATTTGACAATGTTCAATCATATGGCACGTTTATGCCTAGCTCATTAACCATCGCGAATATGTAGTAGTTGTCTTATTTAATGGTTGACTAGCCGGGCTAACGGTGTATTTGCAATATAGGGCATAACTATTTTTATGAGTTAGGTTCACTTTATAGCAACGTATATAGCGTTGCCTCGAGCCATTATATGCGAGGACTATATGAAATTTGTTGATGACATATTCGATCGCACTATATTATGTTTAGTGTGGGTAACATAGGCTATGACCCTAGCTACTTTTCTATGCATGGTACAATTTTATTCCGTATGAGAGATTATATTATGACATATGGGTTATGCTTAAACACTAGTTTTGCTAGTCTCAAACATGTCATATATGGTCATGCGACTAAGTGGATCTAGTCAAATATTTATATGGGTTTGAATGAGAATATTTCTTTTATAAAGTTTGACTTCACTTGTATTAGTACTAACATC
This sequence comes from Triticum urartu, assembly GCF_003073215.2. Classification (NCBI taxonomy): domain Eukaryota; kingdom Viridiplantae; phylum Streptophyta; class Magnoliopsida; order Poales; family Poaceae; genus Triticum; species Triticum urartu. The sequence goes on from NC_053024.1 coordinate 355,548,025, forward strand.
ATGTAGCAACTTCGCGCCCATATGTAGCATAACCAAATGAAGTGTCGGGACTTCTTCTTGCTTGTATTATCACCAACATAGCATAGATCGTATGCTTGTGGTGTAACCAAACAGAAATATATATTAGTATATGTTTCGCATGGACATGATGAAGTATATGACAATTCTCGCAGTCTAGATATATCACCCTAAACTATGAAGAGCAAAAGTCATGGATATTGAGTTGTCATGACTTTGTTTCACATGGGTTTTCACTAGCGTATAATGCTGCTTCTTAAGACTAATGAACATATAGCCGTATGCTCCAAGTTTACACCCTATACTGATGCATTTAGGGGTCTAGCCAGACTATAAATTATATGGAAGAAACATGTGTGAATTTTCAACAAAATAGGACTTTATGAAACCAAATCAATATGAGCTTTATTTCTATTTCTATCCTTGATTTGTATCAACATACGATGCAAGATCACCATGAGACCAAATCAAGATGGACATATCTTTATTCTTGAATTGTATCAATATGGGATGCAAGATCGCCACGAGACCAAAACAAGATGAGCATAATTTTTGGTCTTGACTTGTATCAACATGGAGATGCAAGATCACCATGTGACCAAAACAAGAAGAATTTTAGTTGCATCATGTGCACTTAGTTTGCATCACTATAGGATTGAGGATCAATATATGAGTAGACCCAGCATTCCATTTATCATCTTGATTTGTATCAACATGGGATCAAGATCACCATGAGACCGAACCAAGAGAGAATTAATTAGGCAGCACCGATGTAACATCCCAAATTTTCAATTTGGAATGTTATACATAGATCATTCATGCATATCATATTCTATTGCATTTCGCTTCACGATCCTCGAAATCCTAAGCAACTCAAGGACCCTCGGAGAGAGTTGGGGATTTCCCTGTTTTCATATTTGAGTTTTATCAAATATTGAAACAAGGATTTTTGGTTTTAATTATTTTTCTCTCCAAAAATATTTCATATTAAAATATATGAGAGGGGATAATATGACTTCTCCAAAATAAATGAAATATTGGAGGAAAAATATTAAAATCAAATATTTGATTTTATCCGGAGTTTATCGCTATTTTATTTGAATTAGAAAAATTGCACGTTTTTCCAAAGTTGCAGTTTAGGGCCAAGAAAATGTTCATCTTGTTCTAAATATTTTACTTAGACGTTGAAAATTTGTTTTGGCATTTTTATATTTTTATTTTATTTTCTAGGTTTTTTTAGTTCTGCCGAAATTATTTAAAAAAACGCGCAGTGCCCGACTGGGCCGAAGCCCAGCCGAGCCAGCCCAAGCCGCCCGCGCCTCGTCTCTGAGCTGGAGACCGCGAGCGCCACCGCCGCCGCTAGCGGAGTCCGGCCGGGACTCCTCCCGCGCCGCTTGCCCCTTCCCCAAGCCGCCGCACCCCCTCCCCTTATAAGCCGTCGCACCCCCCTTAGACCTCGAGCCGCCCCGCGCCACCCGCCGCCGCAAGCCGCCCGCCCCGTCGCCTTGCTGCCGCTTGCCGCGCCGCCGCCACCACCGCCGCTTGCCCCGCGCCGCCCCGACCGCCGCGCCGGATCCTCACCGGAGGTATAAGCGTCGTTCGTTTTTTTCATAAAAACCGGTTCGGTTTTTGTTAGAAAACCCTAGTTTTTTTGGATAGATTAGTTCATCGGTTTTTTGGTTTAGTTACTTTGCGGACGTACATTCGTTTTAACGAACGGTGTTCACTCGTTAGCCGCAGACAACGAACGTTCGTTTGTTAGCCTGTTCGTCAGTTTTCTTTCTTCTCGGATTTTCCGCGATTATTTTCAATCACGATTTCTGATCCAATTTTCGTTTTAGTTTATTTTTTTCGCTCGTTTGTCGGAATCAGGTGATTCAAGCGCCTAGATCATCGTCTCGAAACCCTCTTTCCGTTTAACCAATTTGAACAAGCTTTTGCTACTGTAAAATTTGACCTTAGTCTAGATTGGTAAACGGATCTTGTTTCTTTCGCAGTTTGAGTTTCGTTGCTCCGTTTGATTTGATTCTTTTCGCAAACTGGAGTTCTTAAGTTGAACTTTCTGGTTAGATCCTCTTGTTTGAGATTTAACCATGTTTCTTTGCTTAATTGCTTATGTATGCTATTGTTTGTTTGCGATAGAACACCCGGAGTGCGAAGCGTGCTACTACGAGTCCCTAGGTTTTACGGATCATCAGCAAGGCAAGTAACACTTTGATCATACCCCTTTATCACCCAGTTTTTATGCATTAGTTCCAATCCTCAAACATTGCATGGTTAGGATGTGATTAACATGTGGGTTGGGAAGTAGATGATAATTACTTTAATTGGGATGAGTTGGAGGAACCTTCCCAATGATGTTTCAACTACCATGATAGTTAAATAAAATATATTCCTTTGTTGTAGGAAAAAATTGGCTTTTAGCAAAAACCATAACCATAGAGCTTTCCACCAGCCAAATATGCATATAGTGATAGTATTGTTCTGTTCTTGCTCTACTGTATTACTTTGCCAGCATATTCCATGTGCTTACCCGTTTTCGGGCTGCAACATATTATGTTGCATACTTTTCAGATGAGGAGTAAGGTTTGTTAGGTCGTTGCCGTGCAGCTCAGCTATGCCGTTGAAGTTGATGGACTCACTTTATCTTCCAAGCCTTCCGCTGTTATCGTATTAGATGGCCTTAAGCCATATTTATTGTAATAAGTTATCTTTTGAGACATTGGATGTAATAAGTGTGTGATTGCTACTCTGTTATAAATCCTCGAGTACTGTGTGTGTGACAGCATTACCGATCCAGGCATGACACTGAAGCACAGAGACTTGACCATTTGAGGTCGGGTCGCTACAAGATGGTATCAGAGCACATGCTGAGTGTAGGACACGACCACTAAGCTAAAGCCCTAGATCACTATTCTCTTCTCATTTCTGACTTCTCTCCATTTTCTACTCTTTAGGATGGCGGACGCAAGGAACAAGTTTGCACAACCGGATGAAGAAGCACCTTTTGGATGACACTTGAAGAAAGTCACTAGGTACCTGAATATTGGAATACCGAGCTTCACCGGGACTTACAACGCCACTTTACCAGAAGAGGAGTGATGGATGATTCAAGTTCAAGTTCCGGGAAGGACATTCACGCCAGTCACTAAGCCCATAGATTTTTCCTTTGATGCATCAACCTGGAGTCTAGGAAAGAGTATGGCAGCTCACATCACCATGGGATGCATTGGAGAAGTTTATCATAAGGAGCTTAAGGATACTATCTATCAGATATGTGGGCGCCGAGATGAGCAATGGGAGATGATCAGCACCAGGAAGGATAGATCAATTGCAGCTTTCATCCAGGAGTTAAACCAACACATTCGTCGCCAGGAGAACCAGATGTGTCCAGGGATGATAGACCTGAAGAAGGCAATGACTAGGATCACGGAACTGGATGAAGAACTCAAGGCTACACGCGAAGATTATGAGGAGGAAATCGTCGTACTAGTGAAGAAGAATGACGATCTAGAAAGGAAGCTAGGAGTATTTCTGGGACACCCCGCACCAGGAGGAGAAGACGAAGAACCCAAGGAGATTCACCCGGAGGACTACATTATCATCGACGACACCAACTCGGACCCTGACAATAGTGATGCAGACTATGAAGACGAAGCTGGAGCAGACATCATGGAGTCTTCAACCGCAGAATATTTTTAGTAGACCACCACATCAGTAGTAGTATTCCACCATGTAAATAGTATAGTCCGAGCACTTTTGTAACGATAGTTAGATCGATTGTATACCCTTGCTTGATTGATTGAGTGAAATGTGTGTGTTTGTCTCATGTGCATATGGGTAGTGTTTTCTCATTAGACCTCATTCTATTCTAATCTCTCCCCTCTAAACCCATCAGATGCCTCTGAGACATGACCCCGCATTTACCTTCCCACCGAAGCTCACTTAGTTGATCCAGCAGCAGAATACCCTGATGCAGTTGTTAGTTCAGAACCAAGGCAACAACAATAACAACAACAACAACAACAACAATCCACCTCCACCACATGTAACATCCCAAATTTTCAATTTGGAATGTTATACACTAGATCATCAATGCATATCATATTTTATTTGCTTTTGGCCTGATCCAGAAATTCTATGCACCTCAAGGACGCACGGAGAGAGTTGGGGATTTTGCTATTTTCATATTTGGGTTCTCTCAAATTTTGAAAATAGGATCTTTGATTTTATTTATTTTATCTTCAATTATTTCTATAATACAAATATGAGAGAGGGAATAAAATGACTTTCCCAAAATAAAGAAATATTGAAGGTTTAATAAAAAATCAAGTAAGATTTTATTTCGGATTTTCTCAATATTTCATTTGAATTTAGGAAAAATTGCACGATTTCAAAACTGCATTTTAGGGCCAGGAAAATGTTCATCCTGTTCTAAATATTTTATTTAGACGGTGAAAAATTGTTTTGGCATTTTTAGATTTTTATTTATTTTTTTCTAGAATTTATTTTCTATTCGGCGGAATTAGTTAAAAAAATAAAAAACGTGCGAGAGCCCGACTGGGCCAAGGCCCAGCCGAGCCGGGCCGGCCTCGCCGGCGCCACCGCCAGCCACGCCGTGTCGCCGCCGGACTCGGGGAGTCCGACCCCGAGCTGGCTCCGTCGTCGCCCCTTTCCCAAGCCGGCCGAGCCCCCCCTCCTATAAATACGCCGCCACCCCGCCGCCCTCACCCCATCCCAGCCCCGTCGAGCCACCGCCGCCTAGCGTCGCCGCCTCCCGCCGCCGCCGCCGCAGCCCCGCCACCCCGCGCCGTCCCGTCGCCCCGCCGGAGCCGAGCCGGAGGTATAGCCGCCGCCGCCGCCGTGGTCCGTTTTTTTAAAACCCGATCCGGCTTTTTTAGAAACCCTAGTTTCATTTTATTTTATAAATCGGTTTTTTCCGGTTTATTTGTTTAGCGAGCATTCGCTCGATCGTTCGTTTTAACGAACGCGTTCGCCGTTTAGTTTCAGATAACGAACGTTCGTCCGTTAATCTGTTTGTCAGTTTTTTTCTCGGGTTTTTCCGCGATTATTTCTGATCGTGATTTCTGATCCGATTTTTGTTTTAGTTTATCTTTTCGCTCGTTTATCAGAATCAGGCGATTCAAGCGCCTGGAGTTTCGTCTCGAAACCCTCTTTCTGTTTAACCAACTCAAACAAGTTTTTGCATCTATAAAACTTGACCTAGATCCAAATTAGTAAACGAAGCTTGTTTCTTTCGCCGTTTGACTTTCGTTGCTTCGTTTGATTTGATTCTTTTTGCAAACCGGAGTTCTTAAGTTGAACTTTCTGGTTAGATTTCTTATTTGAGTTTTACCCATGCATTAGATGAGTACTTATTGTATGCTTGTTTGTTTGCGATAGAGTACCTGGAGTGCGCCGCTTGCTACTTTGAATCTCTAGGTTTCGCGAATCATCAACAAGGCAAATAACACTTTGATCATACCTCTTTACTACCCAGTTTTGATTGCATTAGATCAATCCTCAAACAATTGCATGATTAGGCTCTAGTTAAAATGTGGGTTTTGGGAAGTAGATGAGGTAGTACCTATTACCTATTTTATTATCAAACCCTTGGGAGTTACTTCTACGTTTGCTTATTATGCCATGCTATGCTAGTAGACGTGGATTGGGTGAGTGTATCCATGACAGATGTGAGATTGTTAATTAATGGTTTATTTAAGGTGGCAACTTTAATTCACATCTGGGTGGATTGAGGCACCTAGGTATTCCAGCGATTGCCTGTTTTTCTTTATGGACCGCCACCCAGGCTCAAAGGGATCATGAGATTATTCATGCTAGAAACTTCCGTGTATAGCCACAAGCTACTATGGGCTCTAGCATAGTTGATTAAGTCGTGCAAACTCTTATAGTGGTAGACTAGCCGATCGTAAGGTGCTAGCGCTTCTGAAAGACTATGTCTCGGTCATCCGTTTCTCAAACACCATGTAGTGCGAGAATCCCAACGGAGGAGATCGAGTCTTGTGGGGAAAAGTGCGCAAACCTCTGCAGAGTGTATAAACTAATCATGATTAGCCGTGTCCCCGGTTATGGACGTTTTGAGTATCTAGTACTTGGATTATCATGTGAATCTCATCATGTTACTTTAATTAATTTTGTTGGGTTTTAATGATGATGTTTAATTGGGATTGAGAGGATGTCTATATTCTCAATGTTTAACAACCACCATGATAGTTAAATAAAATTTATTCCTTTGCAGTAGGTAAAAACTGGCTTTACGCAAAACTGTAACCATAGAGCTTTCCACCAGCCAAATATGCATGTAGCATAGCTTTATTCTTTCATTACTCTCTATGTGTTACATTGCCAGCATATTCCATGTGCTGACCCATTTTCGGGCTGCAATGTTCATGTTGTAGACTTTTTAGACGACGAGTAAGGTTCCTTTAGGTCGTGGTTCTATACTCAGTGATGCCGTTGGAGTTGATGGACTCACTTATCTTCCAAGCCTTCCGTTGTTATCGTTATTAGATGGCCTTAAGTCATATTTATTGTAATAAGTTCTCTTTTGAGATATTCGATGTAATAAGTGTGTGATTGCTACTCTGTTATAAATCCTTCAAGTACTGTGTGTGTCAGCATTTCTGATCTAGGGATGACACTAAAGCACAGAGATCGGACTGTTTGAGGTCTGGTCGCTACAAGATGGTATCAGAGCACACGCTGACTGTAGGACATGACCACTAAGCTAAAAGCCCTAGATCACTACTCACTCTTCTCATTTCCGACTCCTCATCTTTTCTACTCTTTTAGGATGGCGGATGCAAGGAACAAGTTCATGCAACCAGATGAAGATACACCCTTTGGATGTCACTTGAAGGAAGTCACTAGATACCTGAACATCGGAGTACCAAGCTTCACCGGGACCTACAACGCCACTTTACCCGAGGAGGAGCGCTGGATGATTCAAGTTCAAGTTCCAGGAAGGACGTTCATGCCAGTCACCGAGCCCATAGAGTTTTCCTTTGATGCACCAACCTGGAGTCTAGGAAAGAGCATGGCAGCCCACATCACTATGGGGCGCATTGGAGAAGTTTACCACAGGGATCTTAAGGATACTATCTACCATATTTGTGGGCACCGAGATGAGCAATGGGAGATGATCAGCACCAGGAAGGATAGATCAATTGCAGCTTTCATCCAGGAGTTAAACCAGCACATTCGATGCCAGGAGAACTAGATGTGCACAGGCATGATAGACCTGAAGAAGGCCATGACCAAGATCACGGAGCTGGAGGAAGAACTCAAGTCTACACGCGATGGATATGAGGAGGAAATAACAACACTAGTGGAGAAGAATGATGATCTGAAGAAGAAGCTAAAAGTGTTCATGGGATTTCCCGCAACTGGAGGAGAAGATGATTGCACTTGTCCAGAGAACTACATCATCATCGACAACACCGACTCGGACCCAGACGATAGCGATGATGACTATGTTGATGAAGCTGGAGCAGATATCATGGAGTCTTCATCGGAGCAGTTTTTCTAGTCGACCACCATATCAGTAGTAGTATTCTCCCATGTATCTAGTATAACCCGAGCACTTTTGTAACGATAGATAGACCGTTGTATGCCCTTGCTTAATTGAATGAAGTGATTTTATTTGCATTTGACTCATGTGCATATGGGTAGTGTTTTCTCTCTAGACCTCATTCTATCCTATATTCTCATCTTTTCTAAACCCATCAGATGCCTCCGAGACGTGACAATGGATTTGCATTTCTACCGGAGCTCACACAGTTGATCCAGCAGCAGAATACGTTGATGCAGTTGCTAGTCCAGAATCAGAATCAGGGGAACAACAACAACAACAACCCACCACTGCCACCACCTGTTGATCACTTAACCCGTTTTCTTCGGCTGAATCCATCGGTGTTCTCTAGTAGCACCGAGCCTATAGTAGCAGATGATTGGCTCCGCAAGATTGGAAGGGAGTTAACCACTATAGGATGTACTGATGCTGAGAAGGTGCGCTTTGCCGCACATTAGTTGGATGGACCAGTAGCATCATGGTGGGAGAATTACACTATCACCTACCCTATAGCCATGGTGACATGGGACCTATTTCAGCATACTTTCCGTACTACCCATGTTTCAGTAGGAGCTATGGCCATGAAGAAGCGTGAGTTTTGTAACTTGCACCAAGGAGGACGGACCGTTGGCCAGTATGTGGATGATTTTAGTAAGCTAGCACGTTATGCCCCAGATGACATTGCTACAGATGCAGCTAAGCAGGAGAAGTTTCTGGAAGGACTGAATGATGAGCTAAGCATGCAGTTGATGGTAGCAACTTTCAATAACTACCAGGAGTTGGTAGATAGAGCTCTCATGATTAAAGGGAAGCAGCAGCAGATTGAGAACCGCAAGAGGAAGTATGGACAATGGAAGTACAATTCTGGAGCTCAGCAGAAGCCACGTTTTACCCCGAAATCGGGAGGACATTTCTAGCATACCCATGGAGGAGGTAACTCGCACAATCATAATGGCCCCAAGAATGGTAATGGGAATGGAGGAAGCAACGGCCAGAACCGTACCAACCCATCAACACCAGCCAAGAGAGACCTGAGCCAAGTCACTTGCTATAAGTGCCAGAAGACTGGACATTACGCCAATGAATGTTCTGAAGCCCAGAATGGAAATGGCAATGGAAGCTCAGAGAAGAAGCCGAACCCTTTCAACAGGGGACAGGTGAATCACGTTAACGTGGAGGAGGTTGAAGCCCAGCCAGATGCAGTAATAGGTAAGTTTTTGGTTAAGTCATTTACTGCAATCGTTCTTTTAGATACTGGTGCATTGCATTCATACATATCAAGGGGATTTGTGGATAAGTATAAACTGCCCACCAAAGTTCTTAGAACACCTATGTTAGTAAGCTCACCAGGAGCAGAGTATATGGCTAGTCAAGGATGTTTTCAAGTGCCATTGAGTATAGGTAGGCATGTTTTTCCCTCGGATTTAATCATTTTGGAATCACAAGGTTTGGATGTAATTCTGGGTATGGATTGGCTATCGATGTATGGAGGAAACATCGATTGCGCCAGTAAGTCGATTTTGCTTACCACCCCAGAAGGAAGAAGGATCAAGTATGTATCGCGGCATGTGCCGAATAGGACTCAAGTAAATTCCCTAATAGGAGTTGTACAGGAGGAAGTACCGGTGGCAAAGGATTTTCTGGATGTATTTCCAGAAGAGTTGCCAGGCATGCCACCGGATAGGGACATTGAGTTTTTATTGAGCTTTTGCCAGGCACAGGACCAATATCTAAGAGACCGTATAAAATGCCTGTAAAGGATTTGGAGGAGATTAAGAAGCAGATTAAGGAGTTACTGGATAAGGGATATATTCACCCAAGTTCGTCACCTTGGGGATCGCCAGTACTTCTAGTGGAAAAGAAGGATGGGTCGTTAAGGATGGTTGTTGATATCGAGGATTGAATGAAGTGACGATCAAGAATAAGTACCCACTGCCGATGATCAATGATCTGTTTGACTAATTTCAAGGAGCAAAGGTATTTTCCAAGATTGATTTGCGATCAGGATACCACCAGTTGAAGATTCGAGAGCAGGATATACCTAAGACAGCTTTTACCACCAGGTACGGGTTGTATGAGTATACCGTTATGTCATTTGGTCTGACTAACGCAACTGCATATTTCATGAACATGATGAACAAAGTGTTTATGGAGTTTTTGGATAAGTTCGTCGTAGTGTTCATTGATGATATACTAGTTTACTCGAAGAATGAAGAAGAACATAAAGAACATTTGCATTGGGTACTTTGTAAGCTCAGAGAACATCAATTATATGCTAAGTTCAGCAAATGTGAGTTTTGGTTGAAAGAAGTTGGATTCCTCGGACATGTAATATCCGGAGAAGCAATAGCAGTAGATCCCACCAAGGTTGTCACTGTGACAAATTGGGAAGCTCCAACAACAGTTAGAGAGATCCGGAGTTTTCTTGGACTCGCAGGATACTACCGGAGATTCATTGAAAATTTCTCAAAAATTGCAAAACCTATGATGGAGTTGTTGAACAAGGATACCAAGTTCAAATGGACTGAGGAATGTGAGACCAGTTTCCAGGAGTTGAAGAAACATTTGGTTACCTTGCCAGTGTTGATTCTGCCAGATCAGCGCAAGGATTACGAGGTGTATTGTGACACTTCACGTCGAGGACTTGGAGCAGTGCTGATGCAGGAGGGAAGAGTTGTTTCGTATGCTTCACGACAGCTTAAGCCCCATGAGTTGAATTATGCTACACATGATTTGGAGTTAGCAGCCATAGTGCATGCATTGAAGACTTGGAGACATTTTCTCATTGGAAACCATTGTGAGGTGTACACGGATCACAAGAGTTTGAAGTACATTTTCACGCAGAAGGAGCTGAATCTCAGGCAAAGGAGATGGTTGGAGCTCATCAAGGATTATGATATGAGATTGCATTATCACCTCGGAAAGGCTAACATAGTAGCCGATGCGTTGAGCCGTAAGAGCCATGTCAACACACTAATGACGGGAGATTTACCGAAGGTGTTAGTCGAGGATCTTCGTGAGCTATGTTTGGAGATAGTTCCGAGAGACTATGTTGCAGCATTGGAGATTCAGTCTACTTTGATGGATAAGATCAGAGAAGCTCGAAAGACCGACAAGGAGATTGCCTCTATAAAGGAGAAGTTGAGCAAAGAAAACAGCTAAAGGATTTTGTGAGGATGAGCACGATACCTTATGGTTTGAGGATCGCGTTTATGTGCCTAATGATCTAGAGATCAGGAAGTTGATTCTGCAAGAGGCCCATGATTCACCATACTCGATTCACCCAGGAAATACCAAGATGTATTTGGATTTGAAGGATACTTTCTGGTGGTCAGGAATGAAGAAGGATATTGTAGAGTATGTAGCAGTTTGTGATGTATGTCTGAGAGTAAAGGTAGAGCATCAGAAGCTAGCAGGATTGCTACAACCATTGCCGATACTTGAATGGAAGTGAGATAAGCTAGGCACGGATTTTATCACGGGATTACCCAGGACCCGTTCAGGCTATGACTCGATATGGGTTGTAGTCGATCGCTTGACGAAGGTAGCTCATTTCATCCCAGTAAATACCACTTACACCAGTGCTAAGTTGGCAAAGATATACATGACCAGGATCGTATGTCTGCATGGAGTTCCGAGGAGCATTGTATCCGATAGAGGAACCCAGTTTACCTCAAAGTTCTGGAATCAGTTGCACAAAACTTTGGGTACCAGGCTAGAGTTCAGTACAACTTTTCACCCGTAGACAGATGGATAGACCGAGAGAGTCAATCAGATTTTGGAGGATATGCTGAGAGCTTGTGCGCTAGATTAAGGATCTAGTTGGGACGACAATTTGCCATATGCAGAGTTCTCTTACAACAACAGTTATCAATCCAGTTTGAAGATGGCCCCTTTCGAAGCCTTGTACGGAAGGAGGTGCACGACCCCATTGTCGTGGGATGAACTTGGAGACCGCCAGTTGTTTGGAACGGATTTGATTAAGGAGTGTGAACAAAAAGTGAAATTGATTCGCGATAGGCTCAAGGTAGCCCAGTCCAGGCAGAAGAGTTACGTAGATTCTAAATGCAAGGAGACAGTTTACGAAGTCGGAAACCGAGTGTATCTTCGAGTATCTCCACTTCGGGGAGTTAAGCGCTTTGGAGTTAAGGGAAAGTTAGCGCCACGTCTTGTGGGACCATACAAAGTTTTGGAACGTATGGGAGAAGTTGCCTACAAGTTGGAGTTGCTCGAAGGATTGTCAGGGGTTCACGATGTGTTCCACGTTTCCCAGTTGAAGAAGTGCCACGCAGAGATGGCTGATATACCGCTGAGAGATACAGTGCCGCTGGAAGCCATTCAGTTGGATAGTGATTTGACCTATGAGGAGAAACCAGACAAGATTCTCGAGTATGCCAGCCGAGTCACCCGCAGCAAGGTTATCAAGTTTTGCAAAGTTCAGTGGAGCCACCACACCGAGGATGAAGCCACCTGGGAGCGAGAGGAAGAACTGTTGAAGGACCACCCTCACCTATTTTCTAGCCAACCCGAATCTCGAGGGCGAGATTCATCTTAAGGGGGGTAGGTTTGTAACATCCCAAATTTTCAATTTGGAATGTTATACACTAGATCATCAATGCATATCATATTTTATTTGCTTTTGGCCTGATCCAGAAATTCTATGCAACTCAAGGACCCACGGAGAGAGTTGGGGATTTCGCTATTTTCATATTTGGGTTCTCTCAAACTTTGAAAATAGGATCTTTGATTTTATTTATTTTATCTTCAATTATTTCGATAATAAAAATATGAGAGAGGGAATAAAATGACTTTCCCAAAATAAACAAATATTGAAGGTTAATAAAAAAATCAAGTAACATTTTATTCGGATTTTCTCGCTATTTTATTTGAATTTAGGAAAAATTGCACGATTTCAAAACTTTATTTTAGGGCCAAGAAAATGTTCATCCTATTCTAAATATTTTATTTAGACGGTGAAAAATTGTTTTGGCATTTTTAGATTTTTATTTATTTTTTCTTGAATTTACTTTCTGTTCGGCGGAATTATTTAAAAAAACGCACGAGAGCCCGACTAGGCCAAGGCCCAGCCGAGCCGAGCCGGCCTCGCCAGCGCCACCGCCAGCCCCGCCGTGTCGCTGCCGGACTCGGGGAGTCTGACCCCGAGCCGCCTCCGCCGTCGCCCCTTCCCCAAGCCCGCCGAGCTCCCCCCTCCTATAAATATGCCGCCACCCCGCCGCCCTCACCCCGTCCCAGCCCCACCGAGCCGCCGCCGCCTAGCGCCGCGGCCTCCCGCCGGCCCCGCCGCAGCCCCGCCACCCCGCGCCGTCCCGTCGCCCCGCCAGAGCCGCCGGAGCCGAGCCGGAGGTATAGCCACCGCCGTCGCCATGGTCCGGTTTTTTTTAAAACCCGATCCGGTTTTTTTGGAAACCCTAGTTTCGTTTTTTCCGGTTTATTTGTTTAGCGAGCGTTCGCTCGATCGTTCATTTTAACGAACGCGTTCACTGTTTAGTTTCAGATAATGAACGTTTGTTCGTTCGTTAGTTTTTTCTTTTTCTCGAGTTTTTCCGTGATTATTTCTGATCGCGATTTATGATTCGATTTTCGTTTTAGTTCATCTTTTCGCTCGTTTATCGGAATCAGGTGATTCAAGCGCCTGGAGTTTCGTCTCTAAACCCTTTTTCCGTTTAACCAACTCAAACAAGTTTTTGCATCTGTAAAATTTGACGCAGATCCAGATTAGTAAACGAAGCTTGTTTCTTTCGCCGTTTGACTTTCGTTGCTTCGTTTGATTTGATTCTTTTTGCAAACCAGAGTTCTTAAGTTGAACTTTCTGGTTAGGTTTCTTATTTGAGTTTTACCCGTGCATTATATGAGTACTTATTATATGCTTGTTTGTTTGCGATAGAGTACCCGGAGTGTGGCGCTTGCTACTTTGAATCTCTAGGTTTCGCGGATCATTATCAAGGCAAGTAACACTTTGATCATACATCTTTACTACCCAGTTTTTATTGCATTAGATCAATCCTCAAACAATTGCATGATTAGGATATAATTAAAATGTGGGTTTGGGGAAGTAGATGAGGTAGTACCTATTACTATTATCAAACCCTTGGGAGTTACTTCTACGTTTGCTTATTATGCCATGCTATGCTAGTAGACGTGGATTGGGTGAGTGTATCCATGACAGATGTGAGATTGTTAATTAATGGTTTATTTAAGGTGGCAACTTTAATTCACATCTGGGTGGATTGAGGCACCTGGATACTCCAGTGATTGCCTGTTTTTCTTTATGGACCGCCACCCAGGCTCAAAGGGATCATGAGATTATTCATGCTAGAAACTTCCGTGTGTAGCCACAAGCTACTATGGGCTCTAGCATAGTTGATTAAGTTGTGCAAACTCTTATAATGGTAGACTAGCCGATCGTAAGGTGCTAGCGCTTCTGAAAGACTATGTCTCGGTCATCCGTTTCTCAAACACCATGTAGTGCGAGAATCCCAACGGAGGAGATCGAGTCTTGTGGGGAAAAGTGCGCAAACCTCTGCGGAGTGTACAAAGTAATCATGATTAGTTGTGTCCCTGGTTATGGACGTTTTGAGTATCTAGTACTTGGATTATCATGTGAATCTCATCATGATACTTTAATTAATTTTGTTGGGTTTTAATGATGATGCTTAATTGGGATTGAGAGGATTTCTATCTTCTCAATGTTTAACAACCACCATGATAGTTAAATAAAGTTTATTCCTTTGCAGTAGGGAAAAACTGGCTTTATGCAAAACTGTAACCATAGAGCTTTCCACCAGCCAAATATGCATGTAGTATAGCTTTATTCTTTCATTACTCTCTATGTGTTACATTGCCAGCATATTCCATGTGCTGACCCGTTTTCGGGCTGCAACGTTCATGTTGCATACTTTTCAGACGACGAGTAAGCTGCCTTTAGGTCGTGGTTCTATACTTAGTGATGCCGTTAGAGTTGATGGACTCACTTATCTTCCAAGCATTCCGCTATTATCGTTATTAGATGGCCTTAAGTCATATTTATTGTAATAAGTTCTCTTTTGAGACATTCGATGTAATAAGTGTGTGATTGCTACTCTATTATAAATCCTTCAAGTACTGTGCGTGTCAGCATTGCTGATCCAGGGATGACACTAAAGCACAGAGATCGGACTGTTTGAGGTCTGGTTGCTATACCACCACCAGTTGATAACTTAGCCCGTTTTCTAAGGTTGCAGCCGCCGGTGTTTTCCAGTAGCACCGAGCCCACAGTAGCAGATGATTGGCTCCGCAGGATTGGAAGGGAATTAACCACTGTAGGATGTACCGATGCTGAGAAGGTGCGTTTTGCCGCACATCAGTTGGATGGACCAGCAGCCTCATGGTGGGAGAATTACACTGTCACCTACCCTATAGCCACGGTTACATGGGATCGGTTTCAGCAAGCTTTCCGTACAGCCCATGTCTCAACTAGAGTTATGAGTATGAAGAAGCATGAGTTTCGCAACTTACGCCAGGGGAACCGTACTGTGGCTCAGTACGCGGATGAGTTTAGCAAGTTATCTCGCTATGCCCCTGGCGTTGTGGCCACAGATGCCGCAAAGCAGGAGAAGTTTATGGAAGGGATGAATGATGAGATGAGCATGCAGTTGATGGTGGCAACATTCAACAACTACCAGGAGTTGGTAGATAAGGCTCTTATGATTGAAGGGAAGCAGCAGCAGATTGAGAGCCATAAGAGGAAGTATGGACAAGGAAGGTATAATTCAGGAGATCAGCAGAAGCCTCGCCTAACCCCAAACTCGGGAGGACTTGTTCATAACCATGGAGGCCACACCCATAATGGAGGAAGTAACCATCATCATACTGGCCCAAGGAATGTGAATGGGAATGTAGCAAGCAAAAATCAGAACCGCTCCAATCCAGCCACACCCGCGAAAAGAGACCTAAGCCACGTTACTTGTTTCAAGTGCGGGAAGAATGGACACTATGCCATGGAGTGCCATGAAGCGTATAATGGAAACGGAAATGGGAGCGCTAGAAAGAAGCCCAATCCATTCAACAAAGGACAAGTGAACCACGTCAACGTGGAGGAGATTGAAGAGCAGCCAGACGCGGTTATTGGTAAGTTTTTGGTTAACTCTTTTACCGCCCTTGTTCTTTTCGATACTGGTGCATCGCATTCATACATATCAAGGGAATTCGTGGATAAGTTTAAACTACCAACCCAAACCCTTAGGACCCATCTGTTAGTGAGTTCACCTGGAGCAGAGTATATGGCTAGTCGATGGTGCGACCAGATACCCTTAACCATTGGCAGCCATGTTTTTCCGTCCGACCTAATAATCTTGGAGTCACAAGGATTGGATGTGATATTAGGAATGGACTGGATGTCAAAGTACGGAGGAAGCATTGACTGTGCTAGTAAGTCAATTTGTCTCACCACCCCTGAGGGAAAAAGGATCAAGTATGTATCTAGGCATGCGCCAAGGAGTAGCCAATTAAATACCCTCACGAGAGTTGTTCAGGAGGAAGTGCATGTAGTTAAGGATTACCCGGATGTTTTTCCAGAGGAGTTACCAGGCATGCCACCGGATCGAGACATCAAGTTTTTTATAGAGTTATTGCCAGGCACCGGGCCTATATGGAAGAGACCATACCGGATGCCCGCAAACGATCTGGAGGAGATCAAGAAAAAGATCAAGGAGTTATTGGAGAAAGGTCATATTCGACGGAGCTCATCACCATGGGGAGCCCCAGTGCTTTTTTTCGAGAAGAAGGATAAGTCTCTAAGGATGGTTGTTGATTATCGTGCGTTAAATGAGGTGACGATCAAGAACAAATACCCACTGCCGATGATCAATAATTTGTTCGACCATCTGCAAGGAGCCAAGGTGTTTTTAAAGATCGATCTACGATCTGGATATCACCAGCTGAAGATACGAGAGAAGGACATACCAAAGACAACATTCACCACACGGTACGGGTTGTATGAATATACGGTCATGTCGTTTGGACTGACTAACGCCCCTGCCTACTTCATGAGCATGATGAACAAAGTGTTCATGGAATATTTGGATGTTCGTTGTGGTGTTCATTGATGATATAATGGTATACTCGAAGAACGAGGAGGAGCACGAAGAGCATTTGCGTTTAGTTCTCGAGAAACTCAGGGAACATCAGTTGTATGCCAAGTTCAGCAAATGCGAGTTTTGGCTGAAGGAAGTTGGATTCCTTGGACATTTTATATCAGGAGAAGGTGTAGCAGTAGATCCTACCAAGGTTCAGTCAGTCACTGAATGGCTGGCACCCACTTCAGTTAGCGAGATCCGCAGTTTTCTTGGACTCGCAGGATACTATCGGAGATTCATTGAGAATTTTTCCAAAATTGCAAAGCCAATTACGGAGTTATTGAAGAAGGATACCAAATTTAAATGGACAGAAGAATGTGAAGCGAGTTTTCAGGAGTTAAAGAAACGTTTGACTACAGCCCCAGTGTTGATTCTGCCGGATATACGCAAGGAGTTTCAAGTGTATTGCGATGCCTCTCGCCTAGGACTTGGAAGCGTACTCAACGGGCTCCTCATTCACGTACTCGTCTCCTGGCTCTACCCAAGCAAGAACAACAAACAAAAAGGAACACAATCAACCACGTGCAATGCTCAAGCAACATGATGCAAACATGGTATGATATGCGGGATGCGATATGTGATGCATATGCATGATTTGGAAAGGAATGACTGAACCTGGCCTCAACTTGTAAATCCAAGAGTTCCACTAGAAAGATGAGTTGATTTCGGTCGAAATCGATATAAATATCACCGGAAACGGATGCACGGTTTGGAAATGGCAAGCAAAACAAATATGGCACCGGTCTGCGATTAATAGCAAGTAGCCTTCTAAAAGCATCAAGAACAACATGCTACAGCACTCCAACATGGCAACAAAATACATGGCAGGGATCAACTCATGATGCTTGTCAAAAGATGAACACTGAGCTACAGCTAATTCACTCAATAGCAAGATCAAACAAGCATGGCAAAAATGCAAAAGATAAGAGGTTTCAGACTTGGTGAAATTAACAGCATGTCAGGAATTTATCATCAAGAAGCATTGTTTAGAGCACGATAACTACATACTACAGGAACATATCATGGAAAAGAAAGGCATGGCATGAAGCTACTCAAAGCATATAACAAAAGTCCCTTAGTGACCATGAGCCAAAAGGGATCAGAAAATACAATTACAAGAATGTGGACATAGCAAAAACATAAACAGATTCAGACTTAGTGAAAAACTGGAGCATGGCAAAACAGATAACGAGTAGGCATGTTTACGAGCTCGATGCACTCACCACGAGGCATTGCATTACAAACTAAGCATACACCCAGCAAGTAGACATGGCATAGAATCTAGACATGGCAAGAACAACAACATAGCATGCATGGATCAACAACAACAAGCTCGACAAAAGTGCTAAACATGTTAACAATCTGCCAGGAACATTTTATAGGAAAAGTAGAGCTCGATTGACTCAAGCTAGGGTGCTCCATAATTTCAAACAAAGACATGGATGGACAGAGCACAACATTATCTACAAAACATCCTTACTGATCATGCTCAAAGGATGCACGGATCACTAGGAAACAACATGAACATATGGCATAAAAACAATAACAGGACAAGGACTTAGTGAAATCCTAAGTCCCTGAAATTAGCATCATTGAGTAAGCTACTTTGCATGCTTCTGCTAGTCACCACAAGGATCACAAAAATACATGACATACACCCCTGTAAAGATGGCATGCCATACATCAAAACACATGTAGAGCTCAAGATCATAACATGCACACATTAATCATGGCAAAAATGACAAAAGGGCATTTGCTGAAACAGATCTTAAACTATCCTCACATAGCCCTCTTCCAACAGCATTTCGGGCATCACGATGAGCTCAAATGAAAATGATGCAATGCGATGAAATGATGTACTCATCGAGACGAACATTTTGATATGCTACACGCGCGAATCGGAGCCATGATGAGGAAGTTATGGCATGTCAAAGTATGCAAAAAATTAGGGTTTCGGGCAAAATTAGGTCAACCTCACGATCCAGATCTGGATCCAGATCGTGCACGGAAACTGAGGTCGCCGGAACAGTGGTTCGTCGTTGCTGGAGATCGAAGGAGAGGCGGCCGGAGCTCGGGGACGCGGTGGCGGCGCGGCAGAGGTCGGCGCCGGCTCGGGCGGCGAGGGACTTGCCGCGGCGAAGCTTGGCGAGGCGGCGCCGGCGCGGTGGCGGAGCTCGCCGGTGAGAGGAGGCGGCAGCCGGCAAGAGGAGAGGTGGGGCGGCGCTCAGGCGGCCTCTCCCGCGGGCGGCGGCGATAAGGAGACGGGCCGCTGGGGCCCGAATCGGGCTCGGCGGGCCGGCGGCGGGAGGAGACCGGCCGGGACACATGGCACGTCCCGGTTGGCTGTGGGCGGCGGCGGACGTTGTCCGGCGCGGGCCAGACACGTCCGGTGCGCGGAGGAGCGGATTTTCTAGGGTTAGGGGTGGAGAGATCCGAAAATTTCGGAGGAGGGGCTATTTATAGAGGTAGAGAGAGCTAGGAAGCTCCAAATGAGGTGCGGTTTGTGGCCAAGCGATCGTGATCGAACAGTCTAGGTGATGGAAGGGATTTAGGTGGGTTTTGGGCCACTTTGGAGGGGTGTTGGGCTGCAACACACACGAGGCCTTTTCGGTCCCTCGGTTAACCGTTGGAGTATCAAACGAAGTCCAAATGGCACGAAACTTGACAGGCGGTCTATGGGCAGTAAACCAACGCCTCATGGCAAGTCTCGGTCCAATCCAGAAATGTTTAACGCCCACACATGTAAAGAGGCAAAAAGGGACACCGGAGGACATAGGAGCGCCGGAATGCAAAACGGACAATGGGGAAAATGCTCAAATGCATGAGACGAACACGTATGCAAATGCATTGCACATGATGACATGATATGAGATGCATGACAAAGACAAAATACACGGAGACAAAAACCCGACAACGAGGAAATAAAATAACTTAGTGCCGGAAACGGCAAGAGTTTGAGTACAAATAAGGTAGGTTACATCTGTGGTGTTACAACACTCCACCACTATGAAAGGATCTCGTCCCGAGATCTAGGACTGGAAAAACTCCGGGTACTCAGAACGGAGGTGATCCTTGCGTTCCCAGGTGGCATCATGGTTGGAATGATGTGACCACTTGACTTTGAGGAATTTGATAGACTTGTTGCGAGTCTTGCGCTCAGTTTCTTCAAGAATAGCAACTGGGTGCTCACGATAAGACAGGTCTTCTTGGAGATCAATGTCTTCGAAGTTGATGGTGCGGTCAGGAGTCTTGAAACACTTGCGGAGTTGAGACACGTGAAACACGTCGTGCACATTTGCAAAGTTGGAGGGAAGCTCAAGTTGATAGGAGAGATCGCCTCTCTTGCTTAAGATCTTGAAAGGACCCACGTATCTAGGGGCAAGCTTCCCTTTGATACCAAAGCGACGAGTACCTTTCATTGGAGAGACGCGGAGGTAGACATGGTCTCCAATCTCGAAAGCCAAGTCACGATGCCTGCTATCATAGTAACTCTTCTGGCGCGATTGCGCGGCTTTGAGATTATCACGAATGACTTTGCACATTTCTTCTGCCTCTGTGATCAAGTCATTTCCAAGAAGTTGACGTTCACCAGTCTCTGACCAGTTAAGAGGAGTACGACACTTCCTGCCATAGAGAATTTCAAATGGGGCCTTGCCCGAACTCGCTTGGAAGCTGTTGTTGTAGGAGAACTCGGCATATGGAAGACAGTCTTCCCACTTCATACCGAAGGATATGACGCAAGCCCTAAGCATATCTTCAAGAATTTGATTGACTCGCTTGACTTGGCCACTAGTTTGAGGATGAAAAGCTGTGCTGAAGCGAATGTTGGTGCCCATGGCCTTCTGAAAAGAATCCCAAAACTTGGAGGTGAAGATGCTGCCACAATCTGAAGAAATCAACTACGGAATGTCGTGCAGAGAGACAATCCGGGAGGTATATAGCTCTGCCAACTAAGTTGTTGTGATGGATTCTTTGATAGGAAGAAAATGAGCCACTTTAGTGAGTTTGTCGGTGACAACGAAGATAGCATCATTGCCACGCTTGGACTTTGGCAATCCAGTCACGAAGTCCATCTCAATATGGTCAAACTTCCATTCTGGAATGGCAAGAGGTTGGAGGAGACCAGCTGGCCGTTGGTGTTCTGCTTTCACTCTTCTGCAGACATCACATTCATTCACGAACTGAGCAATCTCGCTCTTCATTCGAGTCCACCAATACGACTGCTTGAGGTCATGGTACATCTTTGTACTTCTAGGGTGGATAGAGAGGAGTGAATTGTGAGCCTTGTTGTAACACCCCCAGTGTCATGCTACAATGACCTCACCCTAATGGTGCCATGTCATCATGTTTAACTAAGCCAAATTGCCACTTGATAAAAATCAAAGCCATTTTAAAATTTAAAATAAAGCCAAATAAAAATTTCTTCAAACTGAAAAAAAACTAAAATGTTTGAGATGTTGCAAGTATTCACTAAGTAATTTTCATGTAGAAACCAACATCTTTTGAATTTTTAAAATGCCTTAACCTATTTAAAATAGGGCTTGTAGCATTAAATATACACACATAAATTTAAAACTAAATTTGAAAAGCTCGTTTTGGCCCCAAAATTTTTGTGCCAGCCTAGAACGTAGCCAAGTATTTTTGTGGTAAATATCACATCTAACAAAAATGAAATGGTGTCCAAATTAATTTCAAAGCAATAGCTTTTTCAATTACAGATAGATTAAAGAGAAAAGCACATACTATGCACCTAAAGCCTAGTGCTACAGTGTGTAGCCAACCACTTAACTGTACTAGGTCCAGCCCACCTGGCCGGCCTTTTCTTTCACCTCCTGACAAGGCAGGAGGCAGGGGCGCCATGGCCGCCCACGGACGAGATGCCTCACGTGGCGTGCATCCCGCGGTCTGGTGCTAGGTTAATATCACCCGAACCCCAGGGACAACCCTAGCCCTCTCTATTCTTACTCCCTGCACCGCTTTCTTCCCCGCAAGGCACTGCCGAGCCGCCGTCACTGCATCATCGTCGATCCCGCGGTCACTGCCCTCCCCGCGCCATGAGAAGATCACCAGGAGCCTCCCCATCCTCGTCTCCTTTGTCTACGACCGTTGAATCAAGTCGGGCCGCGCCGTACACTCGGCGTGGAGCACAACTTTGGTGCGTACGTCGCTGGCATCCGACATTGTTTGCTGCATCTCTGGTCCAACCCTGACCTCCCAAGCTCGTCGCCGAGCATCTCAGTGAGCCACTCTTCCGAAACACCACTCCTTGTTATTGATTAGTCGCCGAAACCGCCGTCACCGAGCTCGTATGAGACCCCGCGTACGCGTACGTGCGTGCGAGCTGTGCTGCACCTATGCCTTGGCTTAGCCACTGCTTTGCTGCTACTCTGCTCGTAGCTATTGCCGCTGCCGCTGCTCTTGCTTTTGCCACTGCCTACTGCTGCTTCTACTGCCGCCGCTCGCGCCGCCCACCTGCGCCTTTGCCGCTCGCAGCCGCCGGCACCCTGCCCGCACCAAGCCCCGCGTCCGGCCACGCCCCCCGTGTATCCCCGCGTGCGTCGCCCACGCCCGTCCGTGCCTCCGCGCTCGCTCATGCTGCCCGGGTCGCTGCTGCTGCTTCTGCACTACTTCTGCTTGCCACTGCTGCTCCTTCTAGTTGAACCGTTGTTCTGCTCTATCTACTGATGCTGCTTTTACTGTAGCTGAGGCTAGCTTTTCTAAAATTACATTGGTTAGCCCCCTGAACAGCCTCAAAACAGGATCTAAACAAAGCTCAACATAGCTAAAATACATATGTGCAGGTAGTACACTTGACAAGGTTCAATTCTTTCCATTGGACCAAATCCAAAAGTTGCTTGGATTGATTCCTATGAAAATGACAAAAGTCTATGTTCTGTTAACTGGCAGAACTAAAAACAGATATGCTGCTATAGCAACTTTGGAGCAGAAAATAAACATGATACAAGGATCTAACAATGATGCAATTGTTACCATCTTGTAGACCACATGAAAGTGATCAATATTGGTATAAGGCACCAATTCATAGGATGAATAGAAGACTAGTTATAGCCTCTGGAAAACAGCTAAATGATATTTAAAACTGAGGACTTAGCATAATTTCAGTAATTCATAATTTCAGTTGGTATCAGAGCCGACTGCCTGTAGGAATCCCCCTTCCACACTCCTTGGCCGAAGTCAAGTCTAGACATTACAAAACTTTTTACTAACATGGTTGTGTGCCTTACGGGCCCACGTCGCCATCTGGGTGGTATTAGGGTCTTTTACTCCTCGATCCTTACTCTGGGACTATGATCTCTCTTCTACTCGAGTTAAATGATTTTACTAAATCTGACTCTAGGTTCTCGTAACTACTTCTCCCGAAGAGCCCCTTTATCACAGTTGATCGCCTACTGCACCAGAAGATTTTGAAGATACTCTTCGATCATTCCCGAGACCCTTGTGCCCTCTGCCTTTTCAATTCCCTACTACCGATATATCCATAAGGATAACGACATACACTTGTTGTTCATACAATTACTTTGAGTTTCTCTTGTTGTTACAAGATGCATCGAATTGCTCTCCTACTTTTAAGAATCCTTTGTACCACTGACTTGTAGTTCATTGCGGAAGAAATACATCTACGGATAATTCCTCGGACTTATCGAGTATCCACTCATTCCCAGTTGTTCTTGTGTTCCGCAAAAGACTTCGAAATACTATTTGATCTTTTGAAAATCCTCAACAGCCTGTTGTTCTTGGAATTCTTGCATACTTGCATTCCGGTTAATTCCTTTGGTCTAGCAATTTACTTTAAAAACCTTTGTGATTGCCATTCTGATCCTTTTGATTCAACATGTGTGTGAATGCACACAATCATCAGTTGTTCCCTAGAATTTATCCTTCCGATTCAGACGTCATTCTGGACATGAGCTGGATCTCGACCAATCAAATTGCCATCGATTGTAACCCTAAGGCTATTCAACTTATCCACCCCTAATCAGAGCATTGCTTCTGATCCCTTGTCTTGGAATTCATAATTTCTTTGCAACTGAGCTTTGAGTTAGTCAGTTATTTCTATAATCTGATCTCCTTGCATTCTTTCTTCTTCTGGTTGAGTACCGATGCTCACATCAGATCCCGTATGGACCACCAGATCCTTTGTTGGATTTTATCCGACAGTGTCCTTCATATTGAATAACCTTGTGAGCCTTCCATGGGTATATAATGCCTTTGGTAAATTGTATCATCTGCTTTTGAACAATGCTCTACTTTCGAGCTGGTGATGTTTACTATTGAAGCTTGCGGAATATGTTTCCATGATACCCCGATGGGTTGAACCTATGCCTTCCTTATTATGTGTGAACTCGAAAGTCTTCATGAGTCATACTCTTCTGGTATTTTGCTAGATAAAATTTCTACACTACATCTTCATCAAAAGCGAGAAGTAAAATGAAAGGTTATGCATGGAAGAAGTGGGAGTCGACCTTGAGCCTTTGCGTTCATGCCCATGGACCCGATGTGAAACTTATCATCGAAGCTTGTTGTAAATGATATTAATCCCCTTGTTATAAGTTTGTCATGTATCTATGTTTGGTCCTTTGCAATCATGGTTTCGACCATATTTTCTCATTAATACCATTTATCAGACAAGTTGAGTACTTGTCTTGTGCAGATCATTGCACATGTCCAACCTTTACTTTGATCTACCGTCGAGTATTGCACTAGGATATATTGATAATGTCATGGAACTGCATAACTTCTTATGGGTTCTTTGTCGGATTTCGGGTTCCGGCAGACCCTTGAGGTTCGAACACTGGCGTGCGCACGGAGATTTCGCCTACTACCTACCTGCACCCCTCCGCCTCGCTAAGATCTAAGATATGGAAAGAACAACACAAGAGACACAGGGTTTATACTGGTTCGGGCCACCGTTGTGGTGTAATACCATACTCCAGTGTGTGGTGTGGTGGATTGCCTCTTGGGCTGACGATGATGAGCAATACAAGGAAGAACAGCCTCGCGAGGGTCTGTTCTTGGCTGGGGGGATGAACTGCTAGGAGGGGTTCAGTCACCCTTCTCTCTCTTTCTCTTCTCGATTCTCTTTTTCTTTGCTCCCCTTTCCTACCCTGGGGGTGGCTAGTCCTATTTATAGAGGCCCTGGTCCTCTTCCCAAATATCGAGCGGGAAGGGAGCCAACAATGGCGGGCTAATTTGAAGGGGGGCAGCTAGTACCAACTATCCTGACGAAAGTAGTCTTCGCCTGCACAAAGCTCTGGTGGTGACGCCGTCTTGGGCTCCACGATGACCTCTGTCTTGCAGTCCTCCTGGTCTTGGTCTCGTTGCACCGAAATGGCAACCTTTGCCTGATGCCTCGGTACTCCGCGGCTGCACTTGCTCCCTTTGCGCCAAAGAGGAAAGGAGGACACTGCACGGCTGGCGCCCGCCTGGCGCCTTTGGTCGTCATGGCTTGCGTCACGAGCACCTCGTGAGGTACCCCGCCTTGATCTCTCCACCTCCTCACGAGCCAGCCTAATGAGGCCGTGCCTGAGGAAGCTCCGTGTCGTCCGCCCCGCGAGGCTTGGCCCCTCGCGAGGGTCTTGGGTCTATGTTGATGAAGATGGGCCGTGCTGGGCCCCCCTTTGAGCCACGCCGCAGGCCGCAGGCAGGCAAGTCTGGCGACCCCCGTTCCCAGAATGCCGACAATAGCCCCCAGGCCTAAGGCGCGCCAGGTCTTGGCCATGCAGGGAGGCGGAAGGGCAAGAGCGAAGCGCCGCAGGCCCTAACAGCCTGCGGCCTTGGGCGCCGTGTGGCGGTTGATTGGACGTGGGCGGCACTGTTCCCCCACGCCCCCCTTATTTTGTGCCATGCTAGGCGGACTCGTAGTTGTACACAACCGCTCCCCTTTCTGTTGCTCGAGCACCCTCTGTCCTTCCTCTGCTCGAACTCCAGCTTATGTTTTCAACCCAATCTCGAACCTTCCCCCCCCCCTTCCCATCGCCATGGCTCCGACGAAGAAGGGAAGAGGGAAGAAACCCATGCCTCCGCCTTGCCCTCCGCCATTGGCGGCCCCCGCCGAGGGCTTGGGCAAGGTCAGCTTGGCTCTGGCCACTGTCTTCAACGAATGCGGGAGGACGACGGCCTGGCCCGCGTCCCACTTCTCCATCGACAGGATAGTCACCGAGGTCCCGTATTTTGTCGACGCCCTATGGGCGGGTCTGGTTCCCCCCTATTCTGATTTCTTCAATGCTGTGCTTTCCCACTATCAGATCCACATGATGCATCTGGGTCCTGAATCCATCACCCTCCTTTCGGTCTTCGCCTTTGTTTGCGAGGCAATGATGGGCATCCTTCCTTCGGTTGCCTTGTTGTGCCACTTCTTCTCTCTGCGCCTTGTCGACCCTACCCAATGCTGGGCGTGCGTGAGCTTCGTTGCCACGTCTGAGACAGCGGCCTCAGGGATTGACTACAGGCTCCCTCTGCCCGTGGCTGGGTTCCGCGAGCGGTGGCTGTATGTGGATGTGGGGGTGCCCAGCCCCCTGCTATCGGAGCCAACTTCGCCTACTGTCCCCAATTCGGGATGGGGCCAGGAGACGCTTGAGAGCCCCCGGCTCGTCTTCTCCTGGCACCGCTTCGTGTTCTTGAAGTCGCTTGGCGTGACAGCGCCCAAGGTGGTGAAGGAGTTCCTGCTACGCCGCGTTGCTCCTCTCCAACGCCACTCCCCCCGGATGTGGGCCTTCAGCGGGCGTGATGATCGTATGAGGCTCCAGGAAGAGGACCTGACGCCTGAAGTGCTGAGGACAGCGCTCCTGATCCTGACGGGGGACCCCAACCCTAGCAGCATCCAGCAGGGAGGGGCCTTGCTGTACCTCTGCCAGAACAGGGGCGATTTTGTGAAGCAGACGCCTATCTTTGATGAGTGGGGGTCGCGCCCCACCGGCCTCCAGGGGCCTCGCGAGAACCCAGTGATGGTGACTGCCCTTCTAGTCGGCCAAGGCGACTCTACCTCAAGTGGCAGAGCAGGGAGGCATGAGGCGCCAGAGGCCGAGGGGGCTCCCGGCGGGGTGATAGCGTCGGGCGATGGTCATGAGGGAGCAGCTCTTGGGGCCCGTGCCGCCGAGGCTGAGGGTGACAAGCAGCTGCCCTCAGCGCTTGCGACTGAGGCCCCTGAGGCTCCAGCTGCTTCTCTTGGCGAGGCGATTGGCAGCGCGCATCAGGTAGGCGTCCCTGACGCAGATCGCCTTGACGCTCCGTCTTCGTTGCAGTTTGATCCCTGCGCTCAACTCTTGGGCCGCTTCCGCATGGACTTTGAGGCCCTCAGGAAGAGAAGGGAGGCCCTGGGCGATGATTACCCTTGTCGCCTGCTGAAGCGTAGGAAGTACTTCGCCACTGATGAGTAAGCCTTCTCCTTTCCCAGCTCCCGATCCTTCTGTTGCTTTTACTGATCCTTGCTCTGCAGGCCCCTTCCAGCCGAGCTCGCGGAGACGGCTGAGGTGCCTTCCCCCTTGGCTTCGCCCCCTCCACCGTCCTCAAGCACTCCGAGCAGCAGAGCCCTCATGGTGAGGGCGATCGGAGAGGCGAACCGTCCCGAGGCGCATCGTGGCCCTGCGCACCTCGCGATCCTCCTTCGCGGGCCTTCTCGTGGCATAGCCAGCCTGCCGTGGGCTTCTCGCCTGGTCGTGGACTGCGATTGGCTGAGGCGCTCCCTGCGCTCTTCATTTGGGGACGGGCTGCCTCCAGGCCGGGCTTCTGGCATGGCGTGCCCGGCCGTCGCGAGGGTGCCAGCCCCCAGCCCCCTGCCCGGAGGGGGAGTGCTGATTCGTGGCCCCCGGCGCTTGCTTGGGGCAGATGATGGTGTGGAAGACGTGCTCGAGTGCACCAGGGAGCGTCGCGCTCTCCGCCAAGGATTCCTTCGAAGGGCGGCTGACGCGGTGAGCCTGCTTGGTGGGGAGCTTGCTGATGAAGACGCGCGCCTTGAGGCCGAGGGCCTGCGCCTGGATGCAGAGAGGCGCGAGCTGGAGGGCGCCATCGCCCTTGCGCGCCGTCAGCGCGATCTTGGCGACGCAGAGGCGAAGGCGTCGCTGGTGGCCTCTCGGGAGGCCCGATCTTGGGCCGCTGAGGAGGCCCGGGAAGCTGACCGGCGGCGAAAGGCGGCGGAGGAGCGGGCTCGGGAGCTCCTGGCCTGGCGCCACTCACTGGAGGAGCAAGTGGAGCTGCGCGAGGTAGCCCTCGCATCGATGAAGGTGGCCTCTGGCGACCCAGCAGAGCTCCAGAAGCGTGAGGAGGCGCTGACGCTGGAAGCCGCCGAACGTACCCGCGAGTACGAGCGTCTGGAGACGAGGGAGCGCTTGGTGACGCAGGCGGAGGATGATGTCCCTGCATGGGAAGCCTGTGTCCTGGAGGAGGTCGGACATCGGGTGGCGATGGCGCATTTGAACCTCGAGCACGAGTTCGAGGAGTAGCTAGGGTTGATCCGGGCCGAGGCTGAAGGCAGGACTGCTGCCTTGAGGGCCAAACTGGAGGAAGAGACGCGGCCGGCCGATGCTTTCCGGGCCGCCCTTGAGGCGGCGCAAGGTGAGTTAACCACCTCCCAGGCCGAGGTGCTCCTTCTTCGCCAGCGGGTGGAGGAGGCTGAGGTCGTTGCGTGCCAGAATGCGGACGAGATACGTCAGCGGCGGATCCTGGAGCATGAGCACGGCCCCATGCTCACCACGCTCCGGGAGAGAGCCAACGCAGCCTTGGGCAACATCTGCGAGGCGGTTGTTGGCGGGCCGCACGCAGTCAACTACACCGGCAATCTTCAGTTCTTCACTGACGTGGTGACGCAGCTGGAGGCGCAGTCGGTCAGGGCTGACAGGTTGGTGGAGGAGAGGAGTCGCGCCTTGCTCGGGCGCGCCTTTTCTCGCATCTTCAGCCATCTCCGGAACATGGATCCCCACTTCGATTTCGACGCCACCATCGCCCCAGTCCCCCAGGCCGTCCGAGACGACCTGGCGCACTGGGTGGAAGACAATGTGGATGCTCTTATCAGGGCCTTCGCTTCAGACAACGACGGCGTGATCGTGGCTGCCGACGAGGGCGGTGTGGTGAACGGCCCTGACGCCGCTGGCGGCGACGCGGACAGTGATGGCGAGTTCAGCAACGCCAGCAACGGCTCGGGTGGTGCTTCTGAGGACGCATTGGGGGATTTATCCGACTGATTGTTTATCGTTCCTGCTTCCTTACCCTGCATGAATAGAACTCAGGTTTCGGCCTGATGGCGGTGAGAGCATTTTGGAGGGGGAGCCCCTTATGTAAAACTTGTGTTCATCGTATTAGTAGACGCTACATTACCCATGCGCTCGCGCCAAGTGGTTGGCTTAAGCGACGCGCTGGTTGGCTAGTTTACCTTTGTCCCGTGCTGGCCCTGAGGTAGCCTGTGGGAGGCTGTGGTGTCCTGAGTGTTCCCTGATTGAATCCGTAGGATCCGCAGTAAAACACCCTCCTGAGAGGACGCGGCGGCGGCAGTCTAGGCTGCGCGCAAGCTAGGCCTGACCCAGCTCGCGAGGGGCTCACGAGGGGAGGCAGCTGAGGCGAAGTGGTAACCAAAATGTGAGAAATTGCTTGAACGAGACTAAGCACCCCTTCCCCGAACACACGCAAATCTCAAATTCGAATCCAACTTGAATCCAGTGGGGGAAAGCGTCAACCAAAGGGAAAAGCAACGAAAGCAGACAAAAGGCCGCGTCCGGCACCTAATCTAGTCTTGGACGTCTTCTCACCAGCGCGGAGCTAAGTGCTGCCACTGGGCGTGGGAGGGAGCCCCAGGGCCTGAGGCCGGCACCCCTGTGACTCCGGGGCGTGTACAGCCCCACTCATTATTACGTGAGAGTGTCACGGGGCGGCGAGCTTCACAGGCACTGGGCCTTCTTCACAGGTACCGGCCTTGCTTCATATCGCTAGACGAGGGCCCCGCCTTGCGCCACACTCTAGTGCCATCAACGACGACCGGAAACCAGGACGCCGCCGATGGGGTAGAGCAGTCGCCAGCGGTTCCCCCGACGACCACGGGTCCTCCGCCAGGGGCAGGCCCTGAGGCACCTCCCCAGCAGAGGGCCTACCTCCTGAGAACACCTTGCTCCGAACGCCGCGGTGGTGATGTCGGATCTCGGCCCCTCTCCTGCAGCCCCTTGTGCCCTCCTCCCGAGGGGTAGGAGACTGTGGGAGCGGGGCAGCTGCTCGCTGTGGTGACCTGCACCTCCTGCGATCCATGGTTAGCGTATGCCTGCTCCTGAAGAATTAGCGGTACCCGATAATCGTTGCCTCCAGCGTGTCCAGTGGGACCGTCCCAGGACTCCTGGAAGGGCTCAGCTTCTGGCGCCTCGTCCCCCCAGCTTGGGCTGAGGAGCGAGCCTTGTTCGCCCTCGTGAGGGTGTCCTTGGTCCATCATGAGGGGCACGTATTCTTCTGGCGCCGTCATCCCGAAGGTCGTGCCGTAAGGCTCCGCGTGCCATGCAGCTCTCCTTGACGCGCCCACCGTGGGGTGGTAGCGCGGCTGTCCGCTGGGGCCGCGGGTCGCGTCGAGTCATTCTTCCTCGCGGACCGGGAGCGGGGCAGCGCCGCCGCCGGTCCGGTGCTGACAGCTTCGCTGGCGTTGGAGTAGCCTTGGAGCCCGCGGGCGCGCGCGGAACCCCCGCGCGGGCCGCCCTGGGCTTGAGATGGGAGCTGGGTGCAGAAGGGGTGAGCCCCCGAGGTGGCGAAGCCCAGGAGCTCTGCCACCCGCTCCAGCAGCACGTCGCGGCCGCCCTCCAGCAGCCTGCACTGCAGCAGCTCTCGGGCCACCGTGAGCGCGGCCCTCGAGTTCGCCTGCTCCCGGCGGGTGTACGGTGTCGTGATCGCGGTGTGATTGGAGGCCCTTGCTGCCGACCGCGCCTGCCGCGGTGTGAGAGCTGTCGAAGCCTGTCCGCATCGCCCGCGGCCCGCAGCGCCCTGCGGACCGTGAGCTGCCTGGGGCACGGGGTCGCCCGAGGCGAGCGGCTCTGCGCGGGCGGGCCACGCCGCCCATGGATCTGGGTTGCCCGCCTGGTCGCCGGACATGGTGATGACGACGCGACGGGGCACGAAGCGGTAGAAGGTGGATTCCGGAACACCCCTACCTGGCGCGCCAAATGTCGGATTTCGGGTTCCGGCAGACCCTTGAGGTTCGAACACTGGGGTGCGCGCGGAGATTTCGCCTTCTACCTACCTGCACCCCTCCGCCTCGCTAAGATCTAAGCTATGGAAAGAACAACACAAGAGACACAGGGTTTATACTGGTTCGGGCCACCGTTGTGGTGTAATACCCTACTCCAGTGTGTGGTGTGGTGGATTGCCTCTTGGGCTGACGATGATGAGCAATACAAGGAAGAACAGCCTCGCGAGGGTCTGTTCTTGGCTGGGGGGATGAACTGCTAGGAGGGGTTCAGTCACCCTTCTCTCTCTTTCTCTTCTCGATTCTCTTTTTCTTTCCTCCCCTTTCCTACCCTGGGGGTGGCTAGCCCTATTTATAGAGGCCCTGGTCCTCTTCCCAAATATCGAGCGGGAAGGGAGCCAACAATGGCGGGCTAATTTGAAGGGGGACAGCTAGTACCAGCTATCCTGACAAAAGTAGTCTTCGCCTATACAAAGCTCTGGTGGTGACGCCGTCTTGGGCTCCACGATGACCTCCGTCTTGCAGTCCTCCTGGTCTTGGTCTCGTTGCACCGAAATGGCAACCTTTGCCTGATGCCTCGGTACTCCGCGGCTGCGCTTGCTCCCTTTGCACCAAAGAGGAAAGGAGGACACTGCGCGGCTGGCGCCTGCCTGGCGCCTTTGGTCATCATGGCTTGCGTCATGGGCACCTCATGAGGTACCCCGCCTTGATCTCTCCGCCTCCTCGCGAGCCAGCCTGATGAGGCCGTGCCTGAGGAAGCTCCGTGTCGTCCGCCCCGCGAGGCTTGGCCCCTCGCGAGGGTCTTGGGTCTGTGTTGATGAAGATGGGCCGTGCTGGGCCCCCCTTTGAGCCACGCCGCAGGCAGGCAAGTCTGGGGACCCCCGTTCCCAGAACGCCGACATTCTTCATCAACTGTCATTTCGCACCGACTTCAATTTTTCTGGGTTCTGGGTTGTCGTCAACCGAGAACACCGATATGTGAATCGACGCCTCATTCCGGTTCGATAACCCTAATTAATTTTCGTTGCTTATGAGTTTAATAATCCTTCCCGTCATTCCTAGCCTGATCGGCTATACCATTATTGGGCTAATTTTTAACTGTGCTACCTGGTCCTTATCTCCGGAGCACCACTTTTGACGATGAGCTAAGCTTACGTTGATTTTCCTCGTCATATCATTCGCCTTGAACAACAAGCTTGATTTCGAGCTTGTGTCGTACTCGTGGTTCCAATAATTTTTCGCTTCATCATTCCGTTGACTTGATGTCATCGCCGACCGGTTACATCATCTTGAAACCTCTCGACAACTGTGTTGTGATCATCATCAACATTCTGAGGTCTTCCAAGATATCGGTCGAATTCATGGTGAGTAGTACCATCCTTGCCCCTCGATGATTTGTGTTATCATCGGCCACTTTATTGCCTTCCCTCCAACACAAACTTGATCGTGTTTTGTGTTATACCTTGAGTTCCTTGCTATCCAGCTTTTGTTCTTCTTTACCTTGGAGAATTACCATCTTTAATGTCAAGAAAGTCGTGAGAATTTCACCACCTCTTAAGAATTCTTGATACAAGTGATACTTCTTGCCATCTCCGTTCATTCCTTGGTCCCCGGGTTGTTTCTAACTGGAATACTAACAAATGGTTTATGAGGTTTAAAATTCAAAACCTCTAGCAACCCTATTGCTTTGAAGTTAATGGTCGATATTTCATTCTTAGACCATTGGTTATCGAATCACCATTCTAACATTGATCATGCTACCTAACCCATATTTCGGGTGCATCTTCAACAAATGTTTAACTGTGTATGTTTTCCTCGAGCATACCTCATTATATCATTTGATCTAACAAATGTTATCTCCTTGTTCACCTAATTGTGGAGATCCATCTTTTGGAAATCTCAATGAATTGTCACTAAGTTCATCAGCCACCTCCTCATCCTATCTTTGGTTTAATGATGAACTCTTGTTTCGGGACTCGCTTCCATAGTTCATTTCCCGAGAATCTTATAATGTCATCTCGTCTATTTTGTTGCACCTCTTCTTCTCAGGCATCTTGAGTCTGAGGTATCCTGACACCAATCAGATCTGAATCTCGGTCATATATGATGGTTGGAACATATTTCCAAGAGCTATAACATTGGTCTTTAACCCGATAAGGTGATGTCATCCTAACACACCTGCCCGGAGGGCCTATTGTTATAGTTTCCTTTCTAGCAAGGTTAGTCATTCTTCCATGAGTAATTTGTAATACTTACTCTATGAGTTGTTCTGGATGGATCCCTTGTGTATCCAAGGTATGATCTTTACCCAGTGACCATGTCAATGATATCTCGAAGCTTGTCTGTGGTACTCCGATTTTCAACAAGAACATTTGAAGCCCAATGCTAAATGTTTCCTTCTCAATTACCCAAACACCATTGTATGGTTAATATCATGAAATTTCTCTCACCTTACCTAAAGAGTTTTCTACATTATATCCGGTCATGGATATCATGCTCTGCTTCTCCTTGGGAAGGATATACCCTTGAAATATATGTTTATGCACATTTTCCTTTCCATTCTTCTGTTTAATCTGATAATCACATTTTCCTTTCCATTGTTTTGTTTAACCTTCTTGAGGTTTGTATGATCTAAGTAGTAATAAGTCACTGCTTTTGTAAGCACCTCGGTGTACAACTCTGTCGGTAAGAACCTGTTACTATTGATTGGTGACATTCCGGTATCCACCGATGGATGAGAACTTTGCCTAATGGTCCGCCTCGTTCAACGAGCAGGAGAATGGTTCCCTTCGTCCCTCGCCCTTGGTACCGATGTTGTGCCAACATAACTGATAGGCTATCCTCTGGCATGCCTTGTTTTCATGACTGTGCAAGATATCACCGCCCTTTCTACTTTTAACCAACATGGTGGGCCCATAACCCACAGTTCCACAGGATCGAAACCTGACTCTCCTGTACACCCTGTTGTCCAAGTTATTCCTCGCGCTTGACTTCGTATATGATTCACGGACCACCTGCCTAGTGATCTATTCTGGTATCAGACACAATACTTATTCCAGTTGCAACCGACGTCTCCCACGATCACAGGTAATGATGGTTTCCCTTGCATGTCGCAGGGACTTGTCAAGTCGTGTAGTCGCCGAAGAAGCTTGGGGAAGCAAGACGCCCACGTCCAATCAACTGCCACGCGTCAACCAAGGCCACGGGCTTTGGGGCCCGTGGCACTTTGAGCTTGACCCTTGGCTTCGCCGTGAAGCCAAGCCCGCGCGCACCTTGGGCCCGGGGGCTACTGTCAGCGTTCTGGGAATGGGGGTCCCCAGACTTGCCTGCCTGCGGCTCGCGGCGTGCCTGAGCCAGCAGGCCGTACAGCCCATCTTCACCAACAAAGCACCCAAGACCCTCGCGAGGGGCCAAGCCTCGCGAGGCGGACGATGCAAGACCTCCTCTGGAGTGGCCTAGCTAGGCAGGCTCACGAGGAGCGGAGATATCAAGGCGAGGCGAACCTCACGAGGTTCTCGTGACGTGAGCCATGACAATCGACACCAGGCGGGCGCCAGCGCGCACAGCGTCATTGTTTCCTCTTTGGTGCAAGGGGGGCAAGCGCAGCCGCGGAGTACTGAGGCCTCAGGCAAAGGTTGCCATTTTGGTGCAACTAGACCAAGACCATGGGCTGCAAGACGAAGGTCATCGTGGAGCCTAGAACAACGTCACCACCAGAACTTTGTGCAGGCGAAGACTACCTTTGTCAGGATAGCTTGTACTAGCTGTCCCCCTTCAAATTAGCCCGCCATTGTTGGCTCCCTTCCCGCTCGATATTTGGGAAGAGGACCAGGGCCTCTATAAATAGGACTAGCCACCATAGTGGAAAAGACGGAAGAGAGAGGACGATCTCATCTTAGCTTGAGAGAGACCACCCCCCCCCCACACACACACAAGCTCATCGAGCTCAAGAGCGCCTCAAACTCAGGAGGCCGTTCTTCCCTTGTATTGTTCATCATCAGCCCAAGAGGCAATCCACCACCACACTGGAGTAGGGTATTACACCACAACGGTGGCCCGAACCAGTATAGACCCTATGTCCTTCTGTGTTCTGAGTTCGTCGAGTTCGTCCGCGAGATCCTAGCGAGCTAGAGCGTAGATCGGTTGAAGGGAAAGACTTCGCGCGCACCCCAGTGTTCGAACCTTAAGGGTTTGCTGGGACCCCATACCCCGACAGCAGCAGCTTCAAGCTGACCAAGATCTGGTCAACGATAGATGGACTGATGTCCTAGTAGCCGAAGAATACGGCCTCAAGCGCCTAGTTAAAATTTACCCGAAGCGCAAATTGCTACCTCAGTTCGATGACGAGGCACCGAAGCCCATACCATCACCGCACAATGCGGCTAACCGACCACCACGCGGTCGGGACAAAGCGGCAACTCAAGCTGACCACCAACCCGCCCCTCCTCACCGTAAAGGCAGAGACAACACAGCTCGTGGTCACACATATGTGTCGGATTTCGGGTTCCGGCAGACCCTTAAGGTTCGAACACTGGGGTGCGCGCGGAGATTACGCCTTCAACCTCTCCGTCTCACAAGGATCTAAACTACTGAAAGAAATGCACAAGAGACACAAGATTTATACTGGTTCGGGCCACCGATGTGGTGTAACACCCTACTCCAGTGTGTGGTTTGTGGATTGCCTCTTGGGGCTGGTGAGGATGAACGATACAAGGAAGAACAGCCTCGCGAGGGTCTATTCTTGGCTAGGGAGATGAACTGCTAGGGGGAATGCAGCCACCTTTCTCTCTCTCTCAGCGACTAAGAACTCTCCGAACCTCCAACTCCCGAACCGACCCCCAACCTTCTACCCTTGCAATGTGGGTGGCTAGTCTTCTCTATAGTGGCCCTGGTCCTCTCCCCAAATATTGAGCGGGAAGGGATCCAACAATGGCGGGCTAATTTGAAGGGGGACAGCTAGTACATCTATCCTGACAAAAGCAGTCTGCGCCTGCCAAAGGCTCTGGTGATGACGCCGTGCTGGGCTCCATGGTGACCTCCGTCTCGTAGTCCTCCTGGTCTTGGTCTCGTTGCACCGGAACGACAACCTTTGCCTGATGCCTTGGTACTCCGCGGCTGCGCTTGTCCCCTTTGCACCAAAGAGGAAAGAAGGACGATGCGCGCGCTGGCGCCCGCCTGGCGCCTTGGGTCGTCATGGCTCACGTCACGGGCACCTGATGAGGTACCCCGCCTTGATGTCTCCTCCACTTCGCGAGCCATCCTGATGAGGCTGCTCCTGAGGAGGTGCCGTGTCGTCTGCCTCGCGAGGCTTGGCCCCTCGCGAGGGTCTTGAGTCTTGTGTTGATGAAGATGGGCTG
The DNA here is from genome assembly GCF_003073215.2 of Triticum urartu. Taxonomy (NCBI): domain Eukaryota; kingdom Viridiplantae; phylum Streptophyta; class Magnoliopsida; order Poales; family Poaceae; genus Triticum; species Triticum urartu. Next base: position 355,584,292 of record NC_053024.1, read on the forward strand.
TGTTGGGCCCCCACTTGAGCCACGCCGCAGGCCGCAGGCAGGCAAGTCTGGGGACCCCCGTTCCCAGAACGCCGACAGTAGCCCCCGGGCCCAAGGCGCGCCTGGATTTGGCCGTGCCGAGAGGCGAAAGGGCAAGGGCGAAGCGCCGCAGGCCCTAACAGCCTGCGGCCTTGGGCACCGCGTGGCGGTTGATTGGACGCGGCGTCTCCACTTCCCACGACGCCTTGGTGATCGTGCGAGTTGGACAAGTCCCTGCATGCAGATCGTGTTATGATTACCTGTGATCGTGGAGGCCGGCGGTTGGCCTCTGCCGGCTATAAGTACGGCACTGCGCGTGCCCTTCCAGTCCATCTCGTCTTGCTCTCTCCTCTGCCTCTGCTCTTGCTCTGTCTTGGCGTGATGGCTCCCATTCGCCAGTTCTCTGCGGCGGAGAAGGGAAAGGCTCCTCGAGAGGCTCCAGACCCCCTCCCGCCGAAGAAGCAACTCGCCCGGTGCAGCCGCGACGAAGAGGATCATCAGGCGGCGGCGAGGCCCTGGGGCGAGCGGGCTCCGCCTGGGTTCCCGCTCCTCTTGTATGCCCACGTCGAGGGCCCCGGAGGTGTTGATGCTGATTCCCGCGGCCAGCGCAGTCGTCGGCGCCGTCGGGTTATGAAGGCGAGGGTGGTTCCTCCCGGAGTCCACGCCGAGGGCTCCTCCCAGGAGGGCGTGCTCCACATTGCCCTTCCTCTTCAGTCCTGGATCCGTCTTCCTTCCTTATTCGCCTCCATCGTTCCTCCAGGAGGGCCCCTGGAGCTCTGGCTGCAGCACGCCGACTGCAGCGCACTCGCAACCGAGGCGGAGATCGTGGTCGCCGCCCCGGGCGAGGTCTTCATGTCCCGCGGCTGGAGGGAGATCGCCCGGGTCTGCAGGGAGAGGGGCGTCTTCGCTGTCCACCTGGAGCACGACGGCGCGGGGGTGATGTTCTTCAAGGCCTTCGATGCGCTCGGACGCCGGCTGAAGTGCTGCCGCGGGGGAGGTGGCCAGGACCTTGCCCTCGCGAGGGCCAGGCCCGCCGACCGCCCCCTTGAAAGAGGCACCGGAGGGTCCAGCGGTTCCAGCGAAGGCTTCGTGACGCCGGAGATGAGCGACGACAGCTACGAGCCCCCGAGTCGGCGCCGCTCCTGGAGCAGGGCGGACTTGTCAGGTCGTCGCCGACCCTGATCTGGATGTGGTTGGCGCCGGCGTCTGGCGGCCCACTGTTGATGATGGCATCTTCTGCTGGAGCTCTCGTAGTTAGCATCCTTAGGATTCGTTCCCTGCGAGGAATCAGAATGCGCCCCGCGGGGGCTTGTAAGGTGTCTGTAGTCCCGTTTGTTAATATATGTGACCTTTTGCCATGGATCTGTGCAAGTCGCTAACTCCGTCATAGTTCAGTCCTCCCTTTCGCACCTCGCGAGGGCTCTGGTGCTCTGCGTCGACAGGACCCAGCCCCAAGGCGGCGTCAGCCATCGCTGGTATGCCAGGTCGCGATGCCGTGGTCAAGGCCAGGAGGTGAGCAACCCGGGGTCCGGTAAGAGCCCCTGAGTCGCGATGCTCAGGAGGTCCCCTTTGGCGCCCAAGCAGCCGTCGCTTAGTGAGAAAGGGAAGCAACGTCGCTAGTACGGAATTGCTTTAGGTGCGGGGGCAGTGCCACGGTAGCCAATGCTTCGAGCGGTGACTTATCTTAGAAATTAGGGATCGTTCCTGGTGCGCCCTCTGGTTCGTGCGTGGGAGGTGCGGAATCGCTCGGCAAGGTCCTCGCGAGCCTCCCCTTCTCCCTCGCCTCTGCTCCCCTTTCTGCTCTACGTCCTCGGGTCCCAGCCCTCGAGCTTGTCTCGACCGTCGCTGGTTTGCCAGGTCGCGATGCCATGGGCAAGACCAGAGGGTGAGGGCCGTTGAGCCAGTAAGAGCCCTGGGTCGCGATGCTCAGGCACCCCCCCTTTAACATGCAAGCGGTTCGCGCGGGCGAGGGTGAAGGGAACCTCGCGAGGGCCTCGGCTGGCGCAGCTCCCTCCAAGGATCCTGCGGAGTCATCACAGAAAAGAGATGGTGCTGCCACGAAGGCCATTAGTCGATCGTTAGTCACTCAAGAGCTTGCTGATTGAAGTAGGTGAGGTGTATCTGGGCACCTGTGAGCCAGCGCGGGAATCACGAGGCCCTACCTCTGGGCGGGTTGCGCCCGGCACTGGGCCATATCTTGAAATGTGTTCCTGGAAAAGTTGGTTACATGCCAGTACTCTACGTCCTCGGGTCCCGGCCCTCGGGCTTGTCTCGACCGTCGCTGGTATGCCAGGTCGTGATGCCGTGGACAAGACCAGAGGGTGAGGGCCGTTGAGCCAGTAAGAGCCCTGAGTCGCGATGCTCAGGCACCCCCCCTTTAACGTGCAAGTAGTCGACATGGGGAAGATGGGATGCCGTGGGCAGGCACCAAGTAATCATGCATGATAGGCGAATGCATAGTTGGAAAGAAGCATGATGAAGATACATGCCGCTGGCCTAGCCCCAGCGGCTTGGGGGTGATGCAGCCCGAGGGGCGCCCCCAACAAAGCAGACTAACGACCGAAAGGTAAAAGCAGATACACGCCGCAGGGACGGACCCACGCAGCCCGGGAGTGACGCAACCCTGGGAGGGCGCTCCCAGCTGAGAACCAAACTTGGAAAGTGTCACCTGAGGATGTCGTTGGCGAAGTGGTGTTGGCGTAGTAGGCTCGGTGGGCTGCGGAAGCCGATCCTCACGAGCCCCCAGGCCCCGGGGCCTCGGGAGGCTCCGGAGGCCCTGGTGGCTCCTCGCGAGCTGCCTTCATCTCCATCAGCGCTGCGGAGCGCCTGTCTTCTTGAGCCTCCCTGATGCCCCTCGTGAGGCGCTGGCATGCCGCAGCCGCGCTCGGCAGGCCATGAGGCATGCGAACACGGCTGTGGGGTGGTCCTCCGCAGCGCCCCACTCGCGAGGGCCAGAGGCGCCCCGTCGCGGCGATCTGATTGAGCCCGGGTACGTCGACGCAGACGCGCAGCCCACCATCCTCGCCTAGATGTGGGGCCACAGCCGATGGGCGACGGCAACCTCTCATGATCCTTGCCTCCTGTAGCTCTTGAACGGCCTCGCCGACGAACTCTTGCAGGTTTGGTCTTCCTCGCCTGGCTCCTCCTTGGGGGAGACGTGCTTTGAAGCACGCCTCCACATGGTGCCCCAGCGCCTCCCTCGTGAGCCTGGCTAGGTCGGTGGCCCTCCAGGTGAGAGCCCCCAAGCCCTGCTTGAGGAGGGCGCCAGGCGCGCTTTCCTATGCGATGGAGGGAGGGTCCTCCCGAGCAGACACGGGCCCTGAGGTGCCTGCCTCCTGAGGGGCTGAGCCTGGTGACATCTTCTTCTTCTTGGGGGTGGTCTCCGGAAGCCTCCTGCTTCCGCGATCTAGGTCTTCAAGTGACGCAGCCTGAAAGGCTCGCTCCAGTGAACACACCGCATCTCTCTCTTCACAGGGCACGGTGATGACGCCGCCACTCCCGGGCATCTTGAGGACGTTGTAGCCATGGTGAGTCACGGCCATGAACTTGGCCAGCGCTGGGTACCCGAGGATGGCGTTGTACGGCAGGCGGATGTCGGCGACGTCGAAGTCGATGAGCTCGGTGCGGTAGTTGCTGCGGGCCCCGAAGGTGACGGGGAGGCGGACCTGCCCGATCGGGACCGTGGAACCGTTGGTGATTCCTGAAAAAGGCTTGGTCGGCTGTAGCTAGTCGTAGGGTACTTGGAGGTTGTTGAAGGTCTCCACGGACAGGACGCTGAGCCCTGCCCCTCCGTCGATGAGGGTCTTGGTGACCAACACATTGCTGATGACTGGGGAGCAGAGCATCGGGAGGACTCCGGCCGTGGCTGAGCACTTGAGATGATCCGCTAAGCTGAACATGATGGCACACGCCGACCACCTGAGGGGGCGCGTTGCTTCGAGCTTGGGGAGGGCTGCATTCACCTCGCGGGCAAACTGCTTGAAGATGCATTGGGAGGCTGGGGCCTGAGCTCCGCCCAGGATGCAGGCGATCGCGCGCGGCTCCTGGAAGCCCCCAGCCCCCTCATCCTAATGGCGGTCTTCGTTCCTTCTTGGTGGAGGTGGCAAAGGAGGCAAGCCTGCGTTGCCGTGAGGGCGATCCTCACGAGGCTGGTCCCTCCAGTCCCCCTCGCGAGGCAGGTCTCGCCAGCGGTCCTCGCGAGGTTGGTCGCGCCACCCCTGGCGCGGGTCGCGGTCTTCCCAGCGCCCTGGGTTTCTTCCTCCTCCTCGGTCGTAGCCCCGGTCGGCGCGGTCAGGGCGACGGCCGATCCTTCCTTCTCGCACGGCGCGGAGCTCTTGACATTCGTTGGTGTTGTGGGTGTGGAGGTCGTGGTACACGCAGTACCGGCTGCCTCTGGAGGAGTCGGGTAGGTCTCTCCCACGCTTGATGTCTAGTTCGGCTGCGAGCACGGCAGCCCCCTTGCGCTTCACGTCCTTGGCCTTGGGCTTCTTCTCTTCTGGGTCCGCAGTAGGCAGCTCGAGGAGGGAGAGGCGGCCCTCCTCAGCCCTGGCGCATCTATTCGCCAAGTTGAACAGCTCCAGGGAGGTGCAGAGGTCCTCATGCATTGCCAGCTCCTCCTTCATCTTGACGTCGCGCACGCCATCGGAGAAGGCCGAGATGATGGCCTCCTCGGACACCTTGGGGATCTTGAGGCGCGCGCTGTTGAAGCGCTGGATGTACTTCTGCAGGGTCTCTCCAGATTGTTGCTTGATGCGGCGCATATCGCTCACGGCGGGTGGCCGGTCGCGAGTACCTTGGAAGTTGGCGACGAAGCGGGTGCGCATCTGGTCCTAGGAGGAGATCGTTCCTGGAGCCAGATTCAGGAGCCAGGTGCAGGCCCCTTCCTTCAGCGCCATGGGGAACCAGTTCGCCATGACCTTCTCATCCCCTCCGGCAGCCTCGATGCCCAGCTCATAGAGCTGGAGGAATTCTGCGGGGTCAGTTGTGCCGTCGTAGCGCGGAGGCAGATCTGGCTTGAACTTGGCGGGCCACGCAACGCTGCGTAGCTCAGGGGTATAGGCGAGGCAGCCCGTGGTGGCCACGAAAGGCCTCGGTTGGTGAAGAGCTTGGTCTTGAGGGTCCCCACGCGCTGCAGCTTGGAGCAGGGCAGGGTCTTGGCGTGCTGGAGCGGGAACTGGGAGCGCCCGGGCAGCCCCTTGCGGGCGAGGGATTTCTTGGCAGCTTCGTTCTTGCTGCGCCCGCACCTGGAGCGCGGAGCGCGCGGGACGAAGAGCCGGCCGGTGCGAGCGACGGAGAAGCGGTGTGGCCGTCTTGCTGCACGGACGGGTGCTGAGATGATGCTTGCTGCTCGCCCCCCGCCGGTCCGGTGGCGGCGTTGACGGCGGGCGACGGGGAACGACGAGGACGCCCACCGACGGGGGCGGTCTGGGCGACGCGAGAAGCGATGGCGGCCCGGCGCTCAGCGCGGGCCCGGCGAGCGTCATACATGGTTGCGACGGTCGGAGGAGAGCAGAGCGGTGGAAGACAAATTCCGGCGCACCCCTACCTGGTGCGCCAAATGTCGGATTTCGGGTTCCGGCAGACCCTTAAAGTTCGAACACTGGGGTGCGCACGGAGATTACGCCTTCAACCTCTCCGTCTCACAAGGATCTAAACTACTGAAAGAAATGCACAAGAGACACAAGATTTATACTGGTTCGGGCCACCGATGTGGTGTAACACCCTACTCCAGTGTGTGGTTTGTGGATTGCCTCTTGGGGCTGGTGAGGATGAACGATACAAGGAAGAACAGCCTTGCGAGGGTCTGTTCTTGGCTAGGGAGATGAACTGCTAGGGGGAATGCAGCCACCTTTCTCTCTCTCTCAGCGACTAAGAACTCTCCGAACCTCCAACTCCCGAACCGACCCCCAACCTTCTACCCTTGCAATGTGGGTGGCTAGTCTTCTCTATAGTGGCCCTGGTCCTCTCCCCAAATATTGAGTGGGAAGGGATCCAACAATGGCGGGCTAATTTGAAGGGGGACAGCTAGTACATCTATCCTGACAAAAGCAGTCTGCGCCTGCCAAAGGCTCTGGTGACGACGCCGTGCTGGGCTCCATGGTGACCTCCGTCTCGTAGTCCTCCTGGTCTTGGTCTCGTTGCACCGGAACGGCAAACTTTGCCTGATGCCTTGGTACTCCGCGGCTGCGCTTGTCCCCTTTGCACCAAAGAGGAAAGAAGGACGCTGCGCGCGCTGGCGCCCGCCTGGCGCCTTGGGTCGTCATGGCTCACGTCACGGGCACCTCACGAGGTACCCCGCCTTGATGTCTCCTCCACTTCGTGAGCCATCCTGATGAGGCTGCTCCTGAGGAGGTGCCGTGTCGTCCGCCTCGCGAGGCTTGGCCCCTCGCGAGGGTCTTGAGTCTTGTGTTGATGAAGATGGGCCGTGTTGGGCCCCCACTTGAGCCACGCCACAGGCCGCATGCAGGCAAGTCTGGGGACCCCCGTTCCCAGAACGCCGACAATATGACCTTCGGCAGGACCTGGACAATAGAGCAGGACATACCAGATTGGTCTATGGATCGCGAGGACGTGCCCCGGCACGTGACAACGGCTATCTATTCGGATGTGACAAGCCTTGTCACACCCGGGCCGAAAACCGCAGACGGACTCCATCGAAGCTATGTCGCAATGTGGCCCAACATAGAGGCGCCACACACCCTCTTTGCTTCACAGACGAAGAAATGGAGCATGAATTCCCGGAAGGGTTTAAACCCGTGAATATCGAATCATATGATGGAACAACTGATCCCATGGTATGGATCAAGGATTTCCTTCTCCATATCCACATGGCCCACGGAGATGAACCTCGTGCCATCAAATACCTCCCATTAAAACTCAAAGGTCCAGCTCGGCACTTGTTAAACAGTCTGCCCGAAGACTCTATTGGCAGTTGGGAGGATTTGGAAGACGCCTTCCATGACAACTTCCAAGGTACATATGTCCGGCCACCAGGCGCCGACAACTTAAGCCATATAGTTCAACAGCCCGAAGAGTCAGCCAGGAAGCTCTGGACTAGGTTCTTAGTTAAAAAGAACCAAATCGTCGACTGTCCGGACGCGGAAGCCCTAGCGGCCTTCAAACACAGCGTCCGGGACGAGTGGCTCGCCCGCCACATCGGTCAAGAAAAACCAAAATCCATGTCAGCCCTTACCGCTCTGATGATCTACTTTTGCGCGGGAGAAGACAGCTGGCTCGCTCATAGAAGCAATAGCGCCAGTGATCCAGGCACTTCTGAAGTCCGAGACGGCAATGGAAAACCACGACGCGGCAAACACAAACGTCGCAATGATAATGAGAGAACGTGCGACATAGCGGTCAATGTCGGATTTGGCGGCCCCAAACCCGGTCAACGGAAAAAGGCATTCAAGGCAAAAAGAGAAGGTCCATCCAATTTAGACAAGATATTGGATCGGCCCTGCTAGATTCATGGCAACCCCGATAAACCAGCTAATCACACCAACAGAAGGTGTTGGGTCTTCAAGCAGGCCGGCAAGCTCAACGCCGAAGATAAGGGGAAAAGACCGCCCAGTGATAGCGATGACGAAGAGGTTCACCAACCAAATACCGGGGGTCAGAAGCAATTTCCCCCTGAGGTAAAAATGGTGAACATGGTATACATGACACACGCCCCTATAGAGGAGCATGAGACGTACTCCCTCCGGACTAGGCATCATACTATGTTCCCTCCAGCCGGAGTACAAGTCGGCCTTATTAAACCGCGTACCTTGTCGGCCATAAAGCCGTCGGTCCCCATTCGGCAGGACCGAGAAATTATGAAGCTGGACTAGTAGTTCGGCCTCCGCCATCCACCTCATACACCTGCGAAATCTATACCGCGCATAATGCACTTAAAATATCATGGGCGTCGGCGGAGGCATAATACGGACGGGCCTGCAAGTACTTCTATAACTCCCTTCTTTTCAATTCTTTTCTGACGACTTTTTCCTTTTTCATTATCCTTTTATAATAGGTGAGTCGTAGGCTGGTCATCTCACCGACTCCATCGAAGTTCTGGTTTGTACATGCATCCAAAAGTTACTCCCTTTAAGGATCCCCTTCATCGAGGAAAGGCGGCGCAGACGTGCGACAGGAGGTCCAACACAACTTTTTTTAGACCGTACTCTCTATTTTGCGAGCCTGTAAAGTTCCTTCTACGTCAGCCATCGACCCTTGGCATGTCAAATATCAAGGGTCGTGGCGTTATTATATACAAAACAATGATTGGCATGTCACTCAAGTTCTAGTGAATATAATTTATATCATGTATTCACTTTTCTCTAAAAAAACTGTATTTTGCTCCTTTAGTTATTTCACACGCCGTGCCAGGGGCTCGATATGGGAACAAACTAAATTGCCAATAAGTCTGAACAGCTTTATAGCATACTTCGGCGTCGCGACTTTGGCCTTATATGCATCAGCTCCGAATCATATCTTGGCTCAATAGTTTGGTTGCCCGGCTCCTCTGCTTGCTACCTTACGTTCCGCTCTATCGGCTAAGGTAGTAAAGGGAGAACTACTGTGATTGTGCCCTGGTTTACCCAGGCGAGCACTTCAGTAGAGAAAGCCGAAAACTGACTGTCATGATGCAGCGAGAGATGGTCAACCACTCGATGACTTATCAGAATCTTTCGCGATTCCCTATGTATTACACGAAGGACCTTTCTTTAGGTCATACATGTGAACGCACCACATTGGGATAACAGCGTACATACCAGGGTTTATATCATAGACCCACCATAAAACTCCTATGGCTAAGTGAAAGTGTTAACGCCCTATAGTCCGGTTGCCTCGTTCACCGCATTGACACCTCCATTCATGGACCAACACGTTGAGTTGAGAGTGATCATATGCTTTTCCGAACACCCCCGTATTTTCTACATGGGGCCTGAAGTCGACGACTGGAAAACTTTCAGATTATGCAAACAGCGGCCGCACAGGAGGAACCAAAAAAATTTAAGAAAAAATCATAATATTATCAACATACTGTCTTTTACAATTCAATACATTTCATTCAAATGTCATATCTTTCGAGCACTGGCCCTCTATCAAGCGGGCACCCTCTAAGACGTCCTCGAAATAGTGTCTAGGTGTGTGATGGTCCTTACCCTTGGGGAGACTCCTCGCGGGAACGTCAGTGGCCTTCATCTTGGCCCAGTATGTTTTGACACAGGCAAAGGCCATCCGTGCACCTTCAATGCACGTGGAACGCTTAGCGGCGTCGATACGCGGCATCGCATCCACAAGCCTCTGCACCAAGCCGAAGTAACTATTCGGAATGGGCTCCGTAGGCTACAGTCGGACTATGACGTCCTTCACAGCGGAACCAGATATCCTGTGGAGTTCGGCCCACTGAGCCAAATGTTCATTTAGTAACAACTAACGCTTTGGCGCGCCGAACTGTGACTAAAAAGCTTCTCTGTGGCAAACCCTTCCTGCACTTGGTAAAATTGCGATGCATCAGAGGCACTCTTCGGCAAGTCTAAAAAGGGGTCCGGAGAACTCCACATTTGGTTAAGCGGGGAATACTTCGGATCGCCGAACTTCGTCTGTAATAAGAAACGCTTACCAGCCGCTATCTCCTCAGCCTGCCGGATCTCTTCCCGAGCCGCTCTAGACTCAGATCGTGCTTCTTTCGCTTCTTGTAAGTCCTTGTAGAGATCGGCCGTTTTGGCCTTGTTATCTTTCTCAAGGAATTCGCACCGGACGGTGGTCTCCTCCAGCTTGCACGCCATGGTAGTAATTCTTTCCTCACACTGGCGCCGAACAGCCTGTTCGGTTTCTAACTCTTCATCCGCCTTATGGGCAGCCAGATTACTCATCTGGGTTTGTTCCTTGGTAAGGACAAGCTCAGCCCGAAGGGCCTCCACCGCAGCAGCACCATCTGTAGTTACGCATGTCTCAGTATACAATTCCAGCTTCATGCTCATGTTATCATGCATAAATATACCGGCTAACCCAAAAACATAGCTTGCACCTCGTCAAGATGCTTGTTGATCAGCGTGATGTCATCATCCGCCTCATCAATCTTCCACTGCAGATCCGCAACCTCCGCGGATCGGGCAGTTGCAGGGGAAGTAATAGCATGTGTTCCAAGTTGTCATATTATTTCCTGGATAAATATTTTAGTAATAGCATGTGTTCCAAGTAGTCATATTATTTCCTGGATAAGTATTTTTGATCCTCTGATTGCCTCCCTTAGGGGAGCCTATCAGAGTCTCAGGGTTTACTATCTATACCTAGGAGTATTTTGTGAATAAAACACAATTGAAAGCATTACAGCACAAACCTCGAAACCTCTTAGCATGCTCGTGAAGGCTTCATTCAATCTGCTTTTCGCGGACAATACCTTTTTAACCACAGTGCCCATCAAGGTACGATGGTCTTTGGAGACGGACACCTGTCACAGCATGTTCGTCAATATATCCGGCGTTTCTGGGTCTCTAGAAGCAGCCATAGCAGCACGGCCTCCCTTCAAAGGGATCCGTTCGTTCAGCCCTAGAGTTGTCTCCGGCTGAAAGCAGGACAGTCCGGGGCCTTTATTGTTGGTCCCCGGACCCTGGGCTACCGAAGTGTCATCTTCGGTTCGTGTTTTCGTCACCCCTTGCATCACTTGCAGATCAGGAGAGACCCTCCGGGATGACACCTCAAGGTCATCCTCCTTATTGGGTGAGGAGACTGGTGGAGGCGTCTCGCTTTCCATCATCTCTAGGAGAAGGTCTCCTGAGGAAGATGATTGTTGAGAAAGATTGTGCGCCGAGCTGCAAAAAACATACATTTTAGATGTTACCCTAGTCATAGGGGAGGAACGGGGTATGTGTAAAACGCCCTTGTTTGCTTACGATTTAGGCTTGGCCTCGCTGGAGGACTGTGCGATAATGTCATCCTTCAAACCCGAGCCGCCCGACAAGGGAATCTTGCCTCGCTTGGGAGCCTTTTCTTCCCAATCTTCGGAGACGGCTCTTTTCTTACCATAGGGGGAATGAATGTTGGCTTCCCCTTTACTTTTGCCTTCGGGCGATGGGATTTTCATCTCCCCGGACACGGCGTCTAAAATATCTTCAGGATGGAGGCCCTCTATGGTCCTCCCGCTCCCATCTTGTCCTCCTTCGCAGACATCTGTTATGGTGTCGGGGCCGGCATCCTTGTTAATACGGGATCCGCTGAGGCTTCGGGAAGGGGGCTGAACACCTAATTAGTTCTGCTTTCTTTATCCAGCCCTAAAATAAGATAGTTTGCTCGGTAACATATCACGATATACTTAACTACGAAGTGTTCGAAAGACAAGTGCTTACCAGGTGTCCGAACGGTTGCAGTCAAGGCCGACGTCTTCGGAGGTGTCCAGCCAATGTTTTCGTTTCCCAAAAAACATCTTCCACATCCCTTTGCGCGTAGCACCGAAGAAGTGTTGGAGGGTTCGTGGCCCTTCCGGATTAAACTCCCACATGCGGAGAGGCCTACGTTGGCATGGCAGGATTCGGCGGATTAGCATTGCTTGAATCACGTTGACAAGATCGATGTCCCTCTCGAGGAGGGTTCGGATGCGGCTCTGTAGAGTCCGCACTTCATCAACTGATCCCCAGTCCAGCCCCTTATTGACCCATGATGCAAGCTGTAACGGAGGGCCGGAACGGAACGCATGTGTAGCTGCCCACTTGGTACTACGGGGTTCCGTACCGTAAAGCCACTCTCGTTGCCATTGATTGGAAGCTTCGGTGAAAGAGCCTTTTGGCCAGGGAGTGTTGGTAAGCTGGCTTACTACAACACCGTCACAGTCCAGTTGTTCCCCGTCGACTACCTTTGGCTTCACACCAAAGGTCTTGAGCCATAAGCTGAAGTGTGGGGGATTCGTAGGAAGGCCTCGCACGTGACAATAAACGTCGAGACGTGAAGGAAAGAATGCGGAGCTAGATTGTGAAAATCTAGTCCATAATAAAACATTAGCCCCTGGACAATGGGGTGGAGAGCGAACCCTAGCCCTTGGAGGAACTGAGAGATAAATACAACCCTCTCGCCAGATCTGGGGGTCGGAATAACCTGTCCTTGAGCAGGGAGCCTATGGTGGATCTCCGCAGTCAGGTATCTGGCCACCCGAAGCTTTACAATATCCTCCTCTGTGACAGAGGAAGCCACCCATCGACCTTGAGGGTTGGGTCCGGACATGATGGGTGATAAGCACATTTCATATATACAATTTTGGCACAGAAATATATTATTTGTTGAGTTCTAAAAATCAATTCTTGCTATGAATTATTGCATATTTGAATGAAAATCATATAAAGGGATCATTTACTTGTTACTTGTTCCTTTTGCAGAAAAGTGTGCAAAGGCACTATAATCGTCAATATTTCTATTATCTGGCTAACGAGAAGAGAGAAGGGCATGAAAGAAATATGTCAAGGACCTGAGCGTGAAGGAAAGAAGCAATCTAGGGGAGCAAACTAAAAGAAGAGGAGGATCTTCTTGGGCAGAAATGAAGAGAAGAGGAGGGCCAATGTGCAAATGTGGGAGCTCAGAGTGGGGAACAAAATCCCTAGCCACAGCACTTGATCCCTTTGGGCCTAACATCTCCATCTCCCTCACCCTACCTTCTCCAGCACCGGCCGCCGCTACGACCAGGCCGGCGTGGTTGGTGCGCCACCTAGCCACCCATCCTCGCCATCTCCATCACCTGCCGCGGCACCATCCACCAACATCCATCCACATCGCCGCCACCAGCGTTGCATCACCATCACCATCTCTAGCGCCACCCACCAGCGCCGCCACTCGCGTGACTCGCCAGACGGGCGTCTGGTCCCCCGTGCGACCAGCACCTCATCTCCCTCACTGCTCCTTCTCCCTCCTTCAGCTGCTTGCTGCTTCTTCTTCTTCTTGCGCCCCTGCTACTCCTCCTTCTCTGTGTACTTCTGCTACTGATCTGCTGCTGCTTTTCTTGCGCTCATGCTACTGCTCCTATGAACCCCTCATGCTGCTGCTCCTAATCTGAACCATAAGCTGCTGCTCTCTGCGCCTCCACACTGCTGCTACTACTCCTTTCCCCTGCTGCCTCTTCTTCCCGAACCTTGCTCTTGCTTCTTCTCCGAACCTACTGCTGCTCCTCTCTAGCGCTCCCTTGCTACTCCTCATTTGCTGAAGCTCTGCTCTGAACCTCCTCCTTCTGCTGCCCCTTGTGTGTGTGTAATTCATAAAAAAAAACATATTGTTGTGTTCTGTGAACAATTAGTGTTGAGACTTGTTCGATTGCAAACTATTTTGTGCTAGATTTATATGTGACTGTCAGTTCGTGGGTTGTATAAATTCAGATTACTACCTGTGATTTTATTTTGTAGTGAGTCTACTCTTTGTGAAGTCAGAGGTGTGATTGTTTTTAACCTCAAGTTCAATGTGCTAGCTATGTACCAGTGACATATGTGACATGTATATGTGATGTGAAATAATTGTATTCTGTCCCTAATCTTGTTCCTTTCGTGTGTTCTATACTTGCTAGTTTTATATACATATATGTGTTCTTGTCTTGTTAGTTCCCTTTGTTGAAGTTGTCCTCCTATAGCTTCTATTTCTCAAGTGCTGGAAAAACACCAAAAAGATATTGAGTAAAATCTGAATTTCCCTTTGTTGTTTGTCGTTTTCTTTGCCAACGATCTTCGGGAACAACCTTGTTAGTTTAGGTTTTATTTTCTGCAATCATCTCTTAAAATTGTGTTACCTAGCTTTAGTCGAGCGCCGCCGCTGATTTGCCTAGTCCCTGAGGAGAACACGACATCCGTAGTTTGGGGCGTAAAAACCCCACTATACTCACAACTGATCAATGGGGAATCTTGAAGCAACGAAGTCGAACCTTGGGTGCTACAAACTCGAGGTTGGAAAGGTTAAGGAGAGGCTTGGCATAAAAGGACGGCCCTTGGTTCCTTTATAAAGGCCGCGGGTATTGAACGCCTCCTCCTAAGCCTAAAAACCCGTGTATTCCCAAGGAATCTTTCCAGTGGAACGGTTGGATCACCCACTCTCATATTAATGAGGATCCCGCAATAAGGGGACACGATCTCTGCTTTGATAGAATGTGCTAATAAAAACCATGCCTCGAAACATGGAACAGGAAACGGTTTGAAATAACGACCGGACACACATGATGTCATCTTGTAAAAAGTTGTCAGCAGATGGGACTCGTGAAATATTATATTCCCTGCAGTCATGTGTGGTACTTGTGTTGTAGATTCGGACACCTTCGTTTTATCCAAAGACTATCTTGGAGTATTCGGGAAGTGGAACCCGCCTTGCAATGCCGAAGACAATCTGCGTGTCAGACACATCGTCATTGAAGCCTGGTTCAGGGGATACTGAGGGAGTCCTGGACTAAGGGGTCCTCGGGTGTCCGATATATTGGATATGGTCCGGACTGATGGGCCATAAAGATACAAAGACTGAAGACTCTACCCGTGTCTGGATAGGACTCTCCTTGGCGTGGAAGGCAAGCTTGGCGATCAACTGTGAAGATTCCTTTCTCTGTAACCGACCCTGTGTAACCCTAGATCCCTCTTGTGTCTATATAAACCGGAGGGCTAGGTCCGTAGATAGATCCTCATAACCATAGTCATAGTCAGGCTAGACTTTTAGGGTTTAGCCATTACGATCTCGTGGTAGATCAACTCTTGTAATACTCATATTCATCAAGATCAATCAAGCAGGAAGTAGGGTATTACCTCCATAGAGAGGGCCCGAACCTGGGTAAACATTGTGTCCCCGTTCTCCTATTACCATCAATCCTAGATGCACAGTTTGGGATCCCCTACCCGAGATCCGCCTATTTTGACGCCGACAGCGGCCCAAACCTGGGTAAAAACTGCTCGCATGATCTCTGTCGTGTTGTTCCATGCTTCTCCGCTTTTTTTGCAACGTGACATCCCCCACCGAACCAGAAAGGGGCTCTTGGTCCCATAGGTGGCCGTGGTTTCCCACGACACCCAGTGAGGCCAAAAGATAACACCAGAAATTCAAAATGACATATATGAGTCTGAAAAGTTGTTTTGTGCTCTTCTCCTGGGGCCAACCTAATCTGGTGGTAACCAGCTCGAAGATCCAACTTGGAAAACCAACAGGCACCTGCTAATTCATGTAACAACTCATCAATAACAGGAATTGGGTATTTGCTCTTAACTGTAATAGCATTCAACATTCAATAGTCAAATGCAGGCCTCCAAGTTTTATCTTTCTTCTGGACAAGTATCATTGGTGAAGAGAAGGCACTGGTGCTTGGCCTAATAACTCCAGAAGCTATCATTTCCTTTACTTGCTTTTCCATTTCATCTTTCAAAGCAGGAGCAAGCCTATAGGGTCTGCTGGACACAGATTGAGCACCAGGAACTAGATGAATTGTGTGGTCATATTTTCTCCTTGGAGGAAGACCAGAAGGAGCTTCAAATACAAGAGCAAATTTGGTCAATAGTGCTTGAATTTCATAAGGGAGTTCAGACACTGTTGTATTTTCAGTTACCAATAGAGTTGAGGGTTCCACTAAAGCATAAACCTGAGGAATAGCATCTTGACTCAACAAGGTAATCATTTTGCCTTCAGACTAGAAGGACAACTAGTGATGAGTTTGGGCATATGATGTCTGGTCGTTACAACAATAAGAGATACAGTGATGAGTTTGGGCATATGACGCAAGAGAAATATCAGATGTCCATGATGGGAGAGCTGAAATTCTTTCCTAGTCTTCAAATCTATCAACAAAGAAATGGCATCTTCATATCACAAGAAAAATACCTCAAAGATTGCCTGAAGAAGTTTGGGATGCAAGACTGCAAAGGGTACACGACGCCAATGCCAACCAAAGGCCAATTAGGCCCCGTGGACAATGGTAAAGAGTTTGATCAAAAGGAATACCGCTCCATGATTGGTTATTTATTGTACTTATGTGCATCTAGGCCATATATAATTCTTATGGTTTGCATGTGTGCCCGCTTCCAAACGGCACCAAAGGAATCGCATCACCTCGCGGTGAAGCGAATACTTTGATATTTTGTTCACACCACAACGCTAGGATTATGGTATCCAAAGGGCTCAGAATTTGATCTAGTTGGATTCTCGTATGCTAATTATGCTGGTGACGAGGTTGATCGCAAGTCCACATTAGGCACATGTCACTTTCTTGGATGATCTCTTGTCTGTTGGTCCTCAAAGAAGCAGAACTGTATATCACTCTCCACTGCTGAATCTGAATACATTGTTGTTGGATCTTGATGTGCTCGGCTTCTCTGGATGAAGCAAACCCTTAAGGATTATGGCATCAACATGAAGCATGTGCCCCTCTACTACGATAATGAAAGTGCCATCAAGATTGGTAACAATCCAGTTCAGCACTCGAAGACAAAGCACATTCAGATCCGTCATCACTTTGTCAGAGATCATGTTATGAAGGAAGACATTCATATCATTCACGTCAACACTAAAGAGTAATTGGCAAATATCTTCACGAAGCCCTTGGATGAGAAAAGGTTTTGCAAGCTGCGGTGTGAGCTAAATATCTTAGAATCCTCGAATTTCCTGTGAATGGACACACATCCAAACGCTTATGCATATTGATGACTTAGGTGCGCAACACATGAAGTAAGGTATATCCTCCATTCATGAAGACTTACCCTTTGAGTGTGAATACATTAATGTGGAATTTTACTTCAGAGCTCCACGATAATTGTGCGCCGTGTTTGGGTCTAATATTTCCTATACGGTGGGTAATGCCACCACCAACCTTTCTTGAAGATTTTCGTTTGGTGTCATGATTGCATTGTCTTCATAATCGGTTTGTCTTCAACATTGGTTTGACTTCAAAGTTTATCTTTGCAATGTTGATTTGGTCTTCACATATATATATATATATGTGTGTGTGTGTGTGTGTGTGTGTGTGTGTGTGTCTGTGTGTGTGTGTTTTGTCCTCTACAGCATTCACTTATAGCTATGCTTTCAAGTTGCTATTTTATGCATTAAGTGAATGTGATCTAACCCTAACCCCTTTTGTACTTATCCCTCAAATTCTCTTTGTCTCTTCATATGCATTCTGTTGACATGTGTCGAATGTATTCACTGTGTCCTTGTTAGCTGAAGATACAGAGACATGCATTTAAAACTGTTTTTAAGATTCTTATCCTTTTTGCCTGAATACTGGAGAAGCCGGAAGGACCACCCGATAGACCAGGCACGCGTGGTGTCGTGGCTCAACCTTCAATAAGTTGCATGTCTGCCATGTGTCCTTTATATGTGAACCGCCAGGGGCACCTGTGTAATTGCATTGCACCATCCTCATTCTTATAAATACCTCTCCCCTCGCAGTCATTATCAGTTCTCCCCCTCCCCGTATCGCTCAAACCCTAGTGCCACCGCTAGCATCTGTCATCGCCGGAGACGAAGTGCTTCGCAGTCGCGACCTCTCTAGCATCGTCTACACGCCGGCCCTGGACTTTTTCCTTTTGTCGCCGTTGTAGGTGTCTTCCGCCGCCAAGTTAGGGCGCGGGAGATTCGACTGCTCGGCCTCTCTACTTCTTGTCTAGCAGTTCGTCATACGGTAAATAAGAACTCTCTTTTTACTGTTTATTTGATCTGTTAAATTGCTTAGATATTCAAAAGTTGTTTCCACATTTCAAAATTTGAAACTTCCCTTTTATGAATCTCATAACTTCAAGTATGTTCAGTTATGTTTCACAACTAGTTGGATTCCTCACTTGTACTTATTCATGGATTTGTACAAATCTGGAACCAACTCACATCGATAAGTGAATGTCTTCGCACTATGAGGTCAATGTCTTCAAACTGATTTATCTTAAAAACTTCTAAGAATGCATATGACCTCTTCCCCTTCCCTCGCATCTCAAATGCTGTCACAGGTACATGTCCATGGGAGAATCCCTTGATTCTCATAGTCTGCATTCCTTTGCAGAGTTCTTATAGCATCACATTGAATCACCTGAAGCCAGCTCTTGTCTGACAAGTAGATTGAAGACAAACAGTATTGTGAAGCCCTTCATTCTGAATCCAATGGCTAGCGGAAAATCTGCAAATAAGGGTGGCAGGCAGCACCGAGACAACACTGCTTTGGACCTGCCACTTGATCTCTATGAGGAATACAAGTATGACCTAGAGGATGTCGGCGTTCTAGGAGCAGGGGTCCCTAGACTTGCCTACCTGCAGCCTGCGGCGTGGCTCCACCAGCGGCCCTATATGGCCCACCTTCACCAGCAAACACTCAAGATCCTTGCGAGGGGCCAAGCCTCGCAAGGCGGACGATGCAAGACCTCCTCAGGGGTGGCCTCACCAGGCTGGCTTGCGAGGGACGGAGAGATCAAGGCAAGGGACACCTCGCGAGGTTTGTTTGATGCAAGCCATGACGACTGGAGCCAGGCGGGCACCAATGCGCGCAGTGTCCTCGTTTCCTCTTTGGTGCTAAAGAGGCAAGCGTAGGCAAGGAGTCCTGAGGCATCAGGCAAAGGTTTCCATATCGATGCAACAAGACCAAGACTAGTAGGATAGCAGGATGGAGGTCACCGTGGAGCCCAAGACGGCATCACCACCAGAACCTTTGGCAGGCGAAGACCATCTTTTGTCAGGATAGCTTGTACTAGCTGTCCCCCTTCAAATTGGCCATTGTGGGATCCCTTCCCGCCTAATATTTGGGGAGAGGACCCCGGGCCTCTATATATAGGACTAGCCACCACCGTAGAAGGATCATCTCATCTTGGACCAGATCCATTCCATCAAAGCCACCACACTCACCAAGCATAAGAGCACCTCTCCTCAGGAGGTTGTTCTTCCCTTGTAACTGTTCATCCTTAGCCCAAGAGGCAATCCACCACACCACACTGGAGTAGGGTATTACACCACATCGGTGGCCCGAACCAGTATAAACTCTTGTGTCTCGTGTTCTTTGGGTTCGTCAAGCTAGGCCGTGAGATCATGGTGTGTGCGAGCTAGAGTGGGGAGAGATCTTCGTGCGCACCTCGGTGTTCGAACCACAAGGGTTTTGCCGGAACCCGAAATCCGACATTTGGTGCACCAGGTAGGGGTGCGCCGAAGCTTTCCCCCGACGGCCTCACTGCTCCGACCGGCTCTCATGGACGCCTCTGCTTCTCTGACTGGATCGACGGGCGCCCTCCATAGTGTCGTGGGGCTCCGGGCCTTCACCCCCGCCTTGCGGCGGGTGCGGTGGCCGCACAAGTTCAAGCCGGAGATGTCGCCCCGTTATGATGGTGCGGCGGATCCGGCGGCCTTTCTGCTGGCATACGAGGAGGCCATCCTGGAGGCCGGGGCGACGATAAAGTCATGGCCAAGTAGCTCCCAATGGCCCTCGCTGGCGTGCCGCGCGCCTGGCTCCTCCATCTGCCGGAATCTTCTGTGGCCTCCTGGGAGGAGTTGCGCGACCTCTTCATCGCGCGCTTCGGGGGGCCAGCCCCCCTTCATCGCGGCTCTCCTCGATGGCTCGCGGGCACCTCCCTCGGACCGTCATACCAAGCCGTTGTTTCGCCAGATTGGCGCCGCCCCCGCACGGCAGGGGGCTCCCCGGGTTGGGCGGCGCCCAAGGCCGACCTGATCTTTGACTCAGGGGATCACCCAGTCACCACTGTTGGCTCGGGCATGCTTCCGATGCTTTGCACGCCCACCATCTGCAGCGTAGCCGTCACCAAGACCCTCATCGACGGCGGCGCCGGCCTCAACATGCTCTCCGTGAAGGCTTTTAGTCTCCTTCATGTACCGCTTGAGCGGCTCCGCCCCAGCAAGCCCTTCTCCGGAGTCGGCGGCGGCTCCTCCAACCCCCTGGGGCAGATCCATCTCCCCGTGACCTTCGGCACACGCGACAACTACCGCACCGAGCTAATCGACTTTGACATCGCCCGCATCGGCTTACCGTACAACGCCATCCTCGGGTACCCGGCGCTGGCCCAATTCATGGTAGCTACCCATCCTGCCTACATCCTCATGAAGATGCCACGGAGCAAGGGCGTCCTCACCATGGCCGGAGACACCAAGGAAGCCTTGGCGGCCCTCAAACTTGCCTTCAAGGCCACGACGGCAGTTTGCCCGACCGACAAGGCCATGCCCAGGACCAAGGGGGCTACTCCGACCAAGAAGAAACAGCTATTCACTCAAGGTCAAGCCAAGATGAAGCAGATACCGATCGACGAGGACGGGGCCTCTGGCGCCACCTTTACTATTGTAACGCCCTCGATGCGGCTATATCTCCCACGTGTCGAAGCACGACTTAGAGGCATAACCGCATTGAAAGCAATATCACAAGTGAGGTAATCTTCGCAAACAACCCATGTAATACAATAAGGGAAAAGATACATAGTTGGCTTACAATCGCCACTTCACACAAATACATGAATAAAGCATTACATCATCCAGATACAATCAAGGTCCGACTACGGAACCAAAATAAAAGAAGACTACCCCAAATGCAACACAGATCCCCGATCGACCCCAACTGGGCTCCACTACTGATCGACTTGAACGAAACAACAAAAAGAACAAGGTATTCATCGAGCTCCTCCCTGAGCTTGGTTGCGTCACCTTCTCGGTAACATCGGCACCTGCAAACTGGTTTTGGAAGTATCTGTGAGTCACGGGGACTCAGCAATCTCACACCCTCGCGATCAAGACTATTTAAGCTTAAAGGTAGGGTAAAAGGTATGAGGTGGAGCTGCAGCAAGCGACTAGCATATATGGTGGCTAACATACGCAAATGAGAGCGAGAAGAGAAGGCAAAGCACGGTCGAGAAACTATGATCAAGAAGTGATCCTAGAACAACCTACGTCAAGCATAACTCCAACACCGTGTTCACTTCCCGGACTCCGCCGGAAAGAGACCATCACGGTTACACACGCGGTTGATGCATTTTAATTAAGATAATATTTAGGTTTTCTACAACCAGACATTAACAAATTCCCATCTGCCCATAACCACGGGCACAGCTTTCGAAAGTTCAAATCCCTGCAGGGGTGTCCCAACTTAGCCCATCACAAGCTCTCACGGTCAACGAAGGATATTCCTTCTCCCAAGACAATCTGATCAGACTCGGCATCCCGGTTACAAGACATCCTCGACAATGGTAAAACAAGTCCAGCAACACCGACCAAATGTGCCGACAAATCCCGATAGGAGCTGCACATATCTCGTACTCAGGGCACACTCAGATGAGCGCTCCATACAACTAAAACCAAACCTCGAGTTTCCCCGAGGGGGTGCTACACAGGGCTCTAGTTTGGACGAACACTCAGAGGAGCACTGGCCCGGGGGGTTTAATAAAGATGACCCTTGAGTCTGCAGAACCCAAGGGAAAGAAAAGGCTAGGTGGCGAATGGTAAAACCAATGTTGTGCATTGCTGGAGGAGTTTTATTCAAGGCGAACTGTCAAGGGGTTCCCATAATACCCAACCGTGTAAGGTACGCAAAATCAAGGAACATAACACCGGTATGACGGAAACTAGGGCGGCAAGAGTGGAACAAAACACCAGGCATAAGGCCGAGCCTTCCACCCTTTACCAAGTATATAGATGCATTAATTAAATAAGAGATATTGTGATATCCCAACAAAAATATCCATGTTCCAACAAGGAACAAACTCCAATCTTCACCTGCAACTAACAACGCTATAAGAGGGGCTGAGCAAAGCGGTAACATAGCCAAACAACGGTTTGCTAGGACAAGGTGGGTTAGAGGCTTGGCTTAACAATATGGGAGGCATGATAAGCAAGTGGTAGGTATCGCCGCATAGGCATAGCAAAAGAGCGAGCAACTAGCAAGCAAAGATAGAATTGATTTCGAGGGTATGGTCATCTTGCCTGAAATCCCGCAAGGAAGAAGAACGATTCCATGAAGAAGACAAACGAACATAGTCGAACGGATCCTCACAACTCCGGAACGGGACCGAAGCTAACAAGGGAAACAACCCGGAAAGAAGCAAACAACATAGTAAACAACCATCACATAAGCATGGTATGATGCACAACCAAGTATGATGCATGTCCGGTTTAATGAAGCAAGGCAAGGCAAAGTGCACAAACAAAACTACAAGTTAAGTGGAGCTCAAAACGAAGCACCGCATCAATTATTTAGTTCTCTCTCGTTTGGTACTCAACAATATTAAATGTTGATTAACATGCAAGAGTTGAAACATGAGTAGAAAAACATAGTTAGGCATTTTAAATGAGGCCGGAAACATTAAACAACAATTCCGGTAAATCCTCATGTGCATTTAGCAATTTAAATGCATACAGCAATTTTAAACATTCTTGATGTTGTTATCGTGATGCAGATGACATGTGCAAATTTATGCAAGTTTTAAGGAAAAGTAGACATGACAAGATATGAGGCATTTGTCGCCATGGCGGAAGGAAAAGGGGTGCCACGGCGGTGAAACGAAAATGTTACCATGGCAACATTCCGGTGATCTGGCAACTCAAATGAGATGCTAGTGCAAAGGAACAAGTGTGGGTGCGCGAAATGTGCAAGAGTGACGGGGAGTGATCCCGGATACCGGGTGTCCCACGAGACGACGGTAACAAGGCAAAAGAGGGGCAACGTGCATCGACAATTTGAGCACGGAGCAAGCACGAGCATCTCATACGTCACACATGCATTAGTTCACGGGCGGTCGTCTCGGCGGTTATACCTTTCAGAGCGTGCATTATCGGAATGGATCAAGTCCGAAGCAGAGAAGGGGAAGTAGACGTTCTCGGGACTTTCGTAGTGGAAGTAGTCGTTCTCTCATGCTCTAAGGTCGACGGAAGAGGTTCTCACGATCTCGGCGATGGTAGTGGTACATGTTTATCGTTGCACGAGTTTCCGTAGATGTTCGAGGTCACGCCGAGGAACTTGATGCATCGTTGAACTTGGGGTCCGAGGAATCCCGCGTAGTCGTACACGAGTCGTAGTCGAACTTGACGGTTCCGTTACACGGTTCTTCGTAGACTGTAGTCGTACACGGGTCTACAGCCACGGTAGTTGTACACACGTTCAGAGAGGAACTCGGCGTAACCAAGTACTTGGCGTTCCGGTGTGGTAGTCGTACTTGCGGTCTTGACGGTACAACATGAAGCAACACAAGGGCCTTGGGTGGACAGCAGCAAGGAGGCAATGGTGGTAGTCGAACAATGCAGGGGCAGCTCGGCATGTGCGCTGTGAGGAGGCCAGTGAAGCCATGTTGGTGATCGGAGGGTCGGAGGCGTTCAAGAGGTTGACGCAGCCAACTCCTTCGGGCTGGAACACAACGGAATAGGAGCACGGAGATGCGTGGGAAGAGCAGCTGCAGCAGGGCGTCGGGGTCGCGCACGGGGTGGCCTTTGGGGGAGATGCAGGGGTGTAGGCACGCATGGAGAGGAGCCCTGCACGGTTGGAGGGATCACTGGCGCTGGGATCCGGGCAGCAGAGGTCGGGGACGAGACCGGAGATGCGCGAGGCGGCACCTCTGGCCCATGGTAGGAGGCCATGGCAGGCAGACGGCGAAGGGCTTGGCAGTAGGGACGAAATGGAGGGAGGCCGGGCAACCACGAGCTCGGGCAGGAGAAGGCAGGTCGGGGACGTCCTGCGGTGGCGAGGTAGTCCTGGCTTGGGCGCCGACGAGAGGAGGCAGGACGCGCGCAGCAGAGTAGCGGCAGTGCACCTCCACGCCTGAGGTCAGGCGGAGGAAGGAGAGGCCGGCGTGGTCACGCGCGGTGGCAGGCTTGCCGGCGTCGGGGACGAGGTGCAGGAGAGGAGAGGCGCTCGGGCCAGGCACGGATGCGAGGGCTGCTATGGGAGGAGGACGAGGGGCCGAGCGGGACTCGGTTCTGCGGGGGAGAGATGCGAGTGCAGCGCTGCGAGGGAGAAGGGATCGAGCGATGGGTGCTCTGGCGGCGCAAGGGAACGAGGAGGAGGGTGAGATGGGGATCGGGCTAGGGTTAGAATTAGGTGGGCCTAGGGGCAAATGGGCCTTAGAGGCCGGCGGGGCTGCTAGTTGGACCTCGATCTGCTGAGCCAGACCATGGAGAGGGAAAGGCCAGAGGCCTGGTCGGCTGTTGTTGCTGGCATCTACCTCTCTCTTCTTCAAATCTCTCACAAAAGCAGGAAAGCAAAGAAATAGAAGGAGAGAAAAGAAATGAGTGGACAAGAATTTGGGCAAGGGGATTATTTTCCCGGACTCACAAAAATGCGCTTGTCCCAAGAAAATAGAAGTGAGCATGATTTCAAGATTTAAATTCAAATTCATTTGAATTTAATTCAAATGGTTTGAACCATGACGAGGATTTCAAAGCGCCCAAAAATGTTGAGAATTTAGGAGGAGCCTCGAGAAATGGAGAAAGAATTATGGAGAAAGTTTGGAGAACAAACATGAAGCAAAAAGGCATGAGAATTGAATTGCAAGTGTGTTATGGTGATTCCAAAGTTAATGGAATATTTTAATATAGCTCTCTAATTATCGAGAGGATATGTTGTAAAGAGAATCACCATGTGAATTCCCTCGGTTTAAATGGATCAAAGATCCATACGGTTTATTTAGTTGAGTTGCAAAAATTAATGATATGATGGCATGATGACATGATGCAATGCAAAAATAAAAGGAGCAAGCAAAAATGAAACACACGGAGAAAACCGGAACCTATGGAAGTCTTCTCGAGCATCGGTCTTGGGGCGTCACAACTATAGGCGCCGACCTCGCCCTAGATCAAGAAAGGGAGTTGGTGGACTTCTTGCGGGCGAACAAGGAAGTATTTGCCTGGGAGCCCAAGCAGCTAGTTGGGGTCCCGAGAGGAGTGATTGACCATCATCTAAGGGTATGCCCCAGTGTGCGCCTGTGAAGCAGAGGGCGAGGCGGCAGTCCACGGAGAAGTAGTCTTTCATCGTTCAGGAAACCTGCAAGCTGGAAGCAGCAGGTGTCATCTGCGAAGTCCGGTACCCAGAGTGGCTGGCGAACCCGGTCATCGTGTCGAAGAAAGGAGGGAAGCAGTGCATGTGTGTCAACTTCACCAACCTCAACAAGGCTTGCCCTCAAGACCCATTCCTGCTGCCGCGCATCGACTAGATTGTCGACTCCACCGCCGAGTGTGATCTGCTATGTTTCCTAGATGCGTTCTCGGTCTACCACCAGATCATGATGGCGGTGGAAGATGTGGAGAAAATAGCTTTCTTGACCCCATGCGGGGTATACTGCTACACTTGCATGCCATTCAGACTGTGCAATGTAGGAGCAACCTTCCAGCAGCTGATGCACATCGCCTTGGGGCGGCAGCTCTGGAGAAACACTGGGGCCTACGTCGATGACATTGTGGTGAAGTCTCAGGAGGCAAGAATTCTGATTCAGGACCTGGAGGAAACCTTCGCGAGCCTGTGCCAGGTGGACTTGCGGCTCAACCCGGAGAAGTGCATGTTTGGTGTTCCTTCCGGCAAGCTACTGGGCTTCCTCGTGTCCCACAGGGGGATCGAGGACAACCCGAAGAAGGTCAAGGCAATTGAAGACATGAGCCCACCACAAAACCTCAAGGAGATGCAGAAGCTTGTGGGCCGCGTGACTTCGCTGGGGCGCTTCATCTCCAAGTTGGGGGAGCGCGCCTTGCCGTTCGAGTGGACCCCCGAGGCCGACCTGGCATTTCAAGACCTCAAGAGATACTTAACCAGCCCGCCAGTTATGGTGGTGCCTCGTACTCTCGAGCCCTTAGTGCTCTACCTGTCTGCCACACCCCACTCTGCCAGCGCGGTGCTGGTGGCCCTCAGAGAGGAGCCCCAGGTCAAGGGCCCGCCAAATGGAGCCGCCAAGCCGGATGAGGCAGCACAACACCAAGGCGATGCTCCTGAGACAACGGCTGCCCGGCTGGTCGTCGAGCCTCTGAAGCTGGGGACCCACAGGAAACGCCTCAGCCCCCGGGAGCCAAAAACTCCGTCGGCTCTCCCGCCCTCGTCGAGCACTAATATATCTTCAACGTATCTATAATTTTTGATTGTTCCATGCTATTATATTATCTGTTTTGGATGTTAATGAGCTTTATTTTACACTTTTATATTATTTTTGGGACTAACCTATTGACCCAAGGCCCAGTGCAAATTGCTGTTTTTTTGCCTATTTCAGTGTTTCGCAGAAAAGGAATATCAAACGGAGTCCAAACGGAATGAAACCTTCGGGAGCGTGATTTTTGGAACAAACATGATCCGGAGGACTTGGAGTGGACGTCAAGAAATCAACGAGGAGGCCACGAGGCAGGGGGCGCACCTACCCCCCTCGGCGCGCCCTCCCCCTCGTGGGCCCCTCGTGGCTCCACCGACCTACTTGTTCCTCCTATATATACCTACGTACCCTGAAAACATCCAGGAGCACCGCAAAACCCTATTTCCACCGCCGCAACCTTCTATACCCAAGAGATCCCATCTTGGGGCCTTTTCCGGAGCTCCGCCGGAGGGGGCATTGATCACGGAGGGCCTCTACATCAACTCCATGGCCCCTTCGATAATGTGTGACTAGTTTACCTCAGACCTTCGGGTCCATAGTTATTAGCTAGATGGCTTGTTCTCTCTCTTTGGATCTCAATACAAAGTTCTCCTCGATTCTCTTGGAGATCTATTTGATGTAATCTTCTTTTGCGGTGTGTTTGTCGAGATCCAATGAATTGTGGGTTTATGATCAAGATTATCTATGAACAATATTTGAATCTTCTCTGAATTCTTTTATGTATGATTGGTTATTTTTGCAAGTCTCTTCGAATTATCAGTTTGGTTTGGCCTACTAGATTGATCTTTCTTGCAATGGGAGAAGTGCTTAACTTTGGGTTCAATCTTGCGGTCCTTGATCCCAGTGACAGTAGGGGAAACGACATGTGTTGTATTGTTGCCATCGAGGATAAAAAGATGGGGTTTATATCATATTGCATGAGTTTATCCCTCTACATCATGTCATCTTGCTTATAGCATTACTCCGTTCTTATGAACTTAATACTCTAGATGCATGCTGGATAGCGGTCGATGTGTGGAGTAATAGTAGTAGATGCAGACAGGAGTCGGTCTACTTGTCACGGACGTGATGCCTATATACATGATCATACCTAGATATTCTCATAACTATTCTCAATTCTATCAATTGCTCGACAGTAATTTGTTCACCCACCGTAATACTTGTGCTATCTTGAGAGAAGCCACAAGTGAAACCTATGGCCCCCGGGTCTATTTTCCAACATACAAGTTTCCAATCTATTTTATTTTGCAACCTTTACTTTCAATTTATATCATAAAAATACCAAAAATATTTATCTTATTATTATTATCTCTATTAGATCTCACTCTTGCAAGTGGTCGTGAAGGGATTGACAACCCCTTTATCACGTTGGTTGCGAGGTTCTTATTTGTTTGTGTAGGTACGATGTGACTCGCGCGTGGTCTCCTACTGGATTGATACCTTGGTTCTCAAAAACTGAGGGAAATACTTACGCTGCTTTGCTGCATCACCCTTTCCTCTTCAAGGGAAAACTAACGCATGCTCAAGAGGTAGCAAGAAGGATTTCCGGCGTCGTTGCCGGGGAGATCTACGCCATGTCAAGACATACCAAGTACCCATCACAACTCTTATCCTTCGCATTACATTATTTGCCATTTGCCTCTCGTTTTATTCTCCCCCACTTCACCCTTTCCGTTTTATTCGCCCTCTTTTCCTTTCGCCCTCTCTTTCCATTCGCTTTTTCTTCGCTTGTTTGCTTGTGTGTTGGATTGCTTGCTTGTCACGATGGCTCAAGATAATACTAAATTGTGTGACTTTGCCAATACCAACAATAATGATTTTATTATCACTCCGGTTGCTCCTCTTACCGATGATGAATCTTGTGAAATTATTACTGCTTTGCTGAATCTTGTAATGAAAGATCTGTTTTCTGGCCTTCCTAGTGAAGATGCCGCTACCCATCTAAACAATGTTGTTGGTTTGTGTGATATGCAAAAGAAGAAAGATGTGGATAATGATATTGTTAAACTTAAGCTATTTCCGTTTTCGCTTAGAGATCGTGCTAAAGCTTGGTTTTCGTCTTTGCCTAAAAATAGTATTGATTCATGGAATAAGTGCAAAGATGCTTTTATCTCTAAGTATTTTCCTCCCGCTAAGATCATCTCTCTTAGAAACAATATTATGAATTTTAAGCAACTTGATCATGAGCATGTTGCACAATCTTGGGAGAGGATGATATTAATGACACGTAATTGCCCTACACATGGTTTGAATTTATGGATGATTGTACAAAACATTTATGCCGGATAGAATTTTGCTTCTACAAATCTTTTAGATTCGTCCATGGGAGGCACTTTTATGGAAATCACTTTAGGAGAAGCTACAAACTCCTAGATAATATTATGGTCAATTATTCTCAATGGCACACTGAAAGATCTACTAGTAAAAAGGTGCATGCAATTGAAGAGATTAATGTTTTGAGTGGAAAGATGTATGAAGTTATGAAATTATTTGCTAATAAGAGTACTCCTACTGATCCTAATGATATGCCTTTGTCTACTTTGATTGAGAATAATAATGAATCTATGGATGTGAATTTTGTTGGTAGGAACAATTTTGGTAACAACACGTATAGAGGTAATTTTAATTCTAGGTCGTTTCCTAGTAATTCCTCTAATAATTATGGTAATTCCTACAACAATTCTTATGGAAATTATAATAATATGCCCTCTGATTTTGAATCTAGTATTAAATAATTTATTAGTTCGCAAAAGAGTTTCAATGCTTTGATTGAAGAAAATTTGCTTAAGATTGATGAGTTGGCTAGGAATGTGGATAGAATTTCTCTTTATGTTGATTCTTTGAAACTTAGATCTATTCCACCTAAGCATGATATCAATGAGTCTCTCAAAGCTATGAGAATTTCCATTGATGAGTGCAAAGAAAGAACCGCTAGGATGCGTGCTAAAAAAGATTGCTTTATGAAAGCGTGTTCTTCTAGTTTCCATGATAATAAAGATGAAGATCTAAAAGTTATTGATGTGTCCCCTATTAAATCCTTGTTTTGCAATATGAATCTTGATAATTATGGGACTGGAGATGAGTCAAATTTAGTTAGAAGGCGTCCCAAAAATTTAGAGTTTTTAGATCTTATGTAAAAATTGATAAAAGTGGGATTGAAGAGGTTAAAGCTTTAGATAGTAACGAACCCACTATCTTGGATTTCAAGGAATTTAATTATGATAATTGATCTTTGATAGATTTTATTTCCTTGTTGCAATCCGTGCTAAATTCTCCTCATGCTTATAGTCAAAATAAAGCTTTTACTAAATATATCGTTGATGCTTTAATGCAATCTTACGAAGAAAAACTTGAGTTGGAAGTTTCTATCCCTAGAAAACTTTATGATGAGTGGGAACCTACAATTAAAATAAAAATTAAAGATTATGAATGCTATGCTTTGTGTGATTTGGGTGCTAGTGTTTCCACGATCCCAAAAACTTTGTGTGATTTGCTAGGTTTCCGTGAATTTGATGATTGTTCTTTAAACTTGCACCTTGCGGATTCCACCATTAAGAAACCTATGGGAAGAATTATTGATGTTATTATTGTTGAAAATAGGAATTGTGTGCCCGTATATTTCATTGTTCTTGATATAGATTGCAATCCTTCATGTCCTATTATTCTTGGTAGACCTTTCCTTAGAACGATTGGTGCAATTATTGATATGAAGGATGGGAATATTGTATTCCAATTTCCATTAAGGAAAGGCATGGAACACTTCCCTAGAAAGAAAATTAAATTACCATATGAATCTATTATGAGAGCCACTTATGGATTACCTATCAAAGATGGCAATACCTAGATGTATCCTTGCTTTTATGCCTAGCTAGGGGCATTAAACGATAGCGCTTGTTGGGAGGCAACCCAATTTTATTTTTATTACTTGCTTTTTGTTCCTGTTTAGTAATAAATAATTTATCTAGCCTCTTTTTTGGTTGTGTTTTTTGTGTTTAATTAGTGTTTGTGCCAAGTAGAACCCTTGGGAAGACTTGGGGAAAGTCCTTTTGATCTTGCTGTAAAAAACAGAAACTTTAGTGCTCACAAGAATTGCTGCCATTTTTTAATGGAGAGTGCTATTTAGTTAATTCTTTGTGCATATGATTAATAGATAAATTCTTCACGTCCAGAAATTTATTTTAGAATTTTTGGGGTTCCATAAGTATTCTAAACCTACATATAACTACAGACTGTTCTGTTTTTGACAGATTCTGTTTTTCGTGTGTTGTTTGCTTATTTTGATGAATCTATGGCTAGTAATAGAGTTTATGAACCATATAAAAGTTGGAATACAGTAGGTTTAACACCAATATAAATAAAGAATGAGTTAATTACAGTACCTTGAAGTGGTGGCTTGTTTTCTTTTACTAACGGAGCTCACGAAGATTTTCTTTTAAGTTTTGTGTTGTGAAGTTTTCAAGTTTTGGGTAAAGATTTGATGGATTATGGAACAAGGAGTGGAAAGAGCCTAAGCTTGGGAATGCCCAAGGCACCCAAAGGTAAAATCCAAGGACAACCAAAAGCCTAAGCTTGGGGATGCCCCGGAAGGCATCCCCTCTTTCGTCTTCCTCCATCGGTAACTTTACTTGGAGCTATATTTTTATTCGCCACATGATATGTGTTTTGCTTGGAGCGTCTTGTATGATTTGAGTCTTTGCTTTTTAGTTTACGACAATCATCCTTGTTTTACACACCTTTTGGGAGAGACACACATGAATTGGAATTTATTAGAATACTCTATGTGCTTCACTTATATCTTTTGAGTTGGATAATTTTTGCTCTAGTGCTTCGCTTATATCTTTTAGAGCACGGCGGTGGTTCTATTTTATAGAAATAATTGATCTCTCATGCTTCACTTATATCATTTTGAGAGTCCTTTAGAACAGCATGGTAATTCACTTTGATTATAAATTTTAAATGCTAAGAGAAGTTGGATGCTTGATAGATTGTTTTGAGATATAAAGGTGGTAATATTCAAGGTGTGCTAGTTGAGTAATTGTGAAATTGATCAATACTTGTGTTGAAGTTGGGAAGTCCCATAGCATGCACGTATGGTAAATGTTATGTGACAAATTTGAACCATGGGGTGTTCTTTGATTGCTTTCCTTATGAGTGGCGGACGGGGACGAGCGATGGTCTTTTCCTACCAATCTATCCCCCTAGGAGCATGCGCGTAGTGCTTGGTTTTGATGACTTGTAGATTTTTGCAATAAGCATGTGAGTTCTTTATGACTAATGTTGAGTCCATGGATTATACGCACTCTCACCCTTCCATCATTGCTAGCCTCTTCGGTACCGTGCATTGCCCTTTCTCACCTTGAGAGTTGGTGCAAACTTCGCCGGTGCATCCAAACCTTGTGATATGATACGCTCTATCACACATAAGCCTCCTTATATCTTCCTCAAAACAGCCACCATACCTACCTATTATGGCATTTCCATAGCCATTCCGAGATATATTGCCATGCAACTTTCCACCGTTCCATTTATTATGACACGCATCATCATTGTCATATTGCTTTGCATGATCATGTAGTTGACATCGTATTTGTGGCAAGGCCACCATGCTTAATTTTTCATACATGTCACTCTTGATTCATCACAATCCCGATAGACTGCCGGAGGCATTCACATAGAGTCATATTTTGTTCTAAGTATTGAGTTGTAATTCTTGAGTTGTGAGTAAAAAAAAGTGTGATGATCATCATTATTAGAGCATTGTCCCAGTGAGGAAAGGATGATGGAGACTATGATTCCCCCACAAGTCGGGATGAGACTCCGGATGAAAAAAAAGGAAAAGAGACCAAAAGACAAAAGGCCCAAATAAAAAATGAGAGAAAAATAAAGAAGGGACAATGTTACTATCCTTTTTCCACACTTGTGCTTCAAAGTAGCACCATGGTCTTCATGATAGAGAGACTCCTATTTTGTCACTTTCATATACTAGTGGGAATTTTTCATTATAGAACTTGGCTTGTATATTCCAATGATGGGCTTCCTCAAATGCCCTAGGTCTTCGTGAGCAAGCGAGTTGGATGCACACCCACTTAGTTTCTTTGATGAGCTTTCATATATTTACAGCTCTAGTGCATCCGTTGCATGGCAATCCCTACTCCTTGCATTGACATCAATCGGTGGGCATCTCCATAGCCCATTGATTAGCCACGTCAATGTGAGACTTTCTCCCTTTTGTCTTCTCACACAACCTCAATCATCATATTATATTCCACCCATAGTGCTATGTCCATGGCTCGCGCTCATATATTGCGTAAAAGTTGAAAGAGTTTGAAAAGGCTAAGTATGAAACAATTGCTTGGCTTCTCACCGGGGTTGTGCATGATGAGAGCATTTTGTGTGACGAAAATGAAGCATGGCCAAACTATATGACTTTTTAGGGATAAGTTTTCTTTGGCTATGGTATTTTGATAAGACATAATTGCTTGATTAGCATACTTGGAGTATTACTATTTTTATGTCAACAATAAACTTTTATCTTGAATCTTTCGGATCTGAACATTCATGACACAATAGAGAAAAATACATTGAAGAATATTCTAGAAAGCATTCGACATCAAAAATTTTGTTTTTATCATTTACCTACTCGAGGACGAGCAGGAATTAAGCTTGGGGATGCTGATATGTCTCCAACGTATCTATAATTTTTTATTGTTCCATGCTATGATATTATCTGTTTTGGATGTTAATGGGCTTTATTTTACACTTTTATATTATTTTTGGGACTGACCTATTAACCCAAGGCCCAGTGCAAATTGTTGTTTTTTTGCCTATTTTAGTGTTTCGCAGAAAAGGAATATCAAACGGAGTCCAAACGGAGTGAAACCTTGAGGAGCGTGATTTTTGGAACAAATGTGATCCAGGGGACTTGGAGTGGACGTCAAGCAATCAACGAGGAGGCCACGAGGCAGGGGGCCCTACCCTGGGCGCGCCCTACCCCTCGTGGGCCCCTCGTGGCTCCACCAACCTACTTATTCCTCCTATATATACCTACGTAGCCCGAAAACATCCAGGAGCACCACGAAACCCTATTTCCACCGCCGCAACCTTCTGTACCCAAGAGATGCCATCTTGGGGCCTTTTCCGGAGCTCCGCCAGAGGGGCATTGATCACAGAGGGCCTCTACATCAGACCTTCGGGTCCATAGTTGTTAGCTAGATGGCTTCTTCTCTCTCTTTGGATCTCAATACAAAGTTCTCCTCGATTCTCTTAGAGATCTATTCGATGTGATCTTCTTTTGCGGTGTGTTTGTCGAGATCCAATGAATTGTGAGTTTATGATCAAGATTATCTATGAACAATATTTGAATCTTCTCTGAATTATTTTATGTATGATTGGTTATCTTTGCAAGTCTCTTCAAATTATCAGTTTGGTTTGGCCTACTAGATTGATATTTCTTGCAATGGGAGAAGTGCTTAGCTTTGGGTTCAATCTTGCGGTGCTCGGTCCCAGTGACAGTAGGGGAAACGACACGTATTGTATTGTTGTCATCGAGGATAAAAAGATGGGGTTTATATCATATTGCATGAGTTTATCCCTCTACATCATGTCATCTTGCTTAAAGCATTACTCCATTCTTATGAACTTAATACTCTAGATGCATGCTGGATAGCGTTCAATGTGTGGAGTAATAGTAGTAGATGCAGGCAGGAGTTGGTCTACTTGTCACGGACGTGATGCCTATATACATGATCATACCTAGATATTCTCATAGCTATGCTCAATTCTATCAATTGCTCGACAGTAATTTGTTCACCCACCGTAATACTTCTGCTATCTTGAGAGAAGCCACTAGTGAAACCTATGGCCCCCGGGTCTATTTTCCATCATACAAGTTTCCAATCTATTTTATTTTGCAATCTTTAATTTCAATTTATATCATAAAAATACCAAAAATATTTATCTTATTATTATTATCTCTATCAGATCTCACTCTTGCAAGTGGCCGTGAAGGGATTGACAACCCCTTTATCGCGTTGGTTGCAAGGTTCTTATTTGTTTGTGTAGGTACGAGGTGACTCGCGTGTGGTCTCCTACTGGATTGATACCTTGGTTCTCAAAAAACAAGGGAAATACTTACGCTGCTTGCTGCATCACCCTTTCCTCTTCAAGGGAAAACCAACGCGTGCTCAAGAGGTAGCAAGCACCTAGTGTACTTCGTCAGCACAGTGCTACGAGATGCGAGAGCATGATACCCCATGCCTCAGAAGCTCTTGCTCGCGCTCCTAGTGGCCTCGCACAAGCTGCGCCACTACTTCCAGGGTCACCCCATCAAGGTCATCTCAGCTTACCCGTTGGGGAGAGTGCTTAGAAGCCCCAATGTTGCGGGAAGGGTCGCCGAATGGAACATCGATCTGCAAGCATTTGACCTGGAGTTCAGCACAACCAGGGTCATCAAGGGGGCTGCACTCGCCGACTTTGTGGCATAATGGACCGACGCCCTGGAGCTCGAAGCAGGCGAGAACTGATCCCTCTCGCCAGGGAGTGAAGCACCAGATGGCTGGGTCATGTACTTCGATGGGGCGTTCGCACGCCAGGGTGCGGGGGCTGGAGCCGTGATCATCTCGCCCACTCAGGACAAACTCTACTATGTCATGTAGCTCTACTTCCAGCGGGGCAAGAAGGTCTCCAACAACATCGCAGAGTACGAGGGTCTCATCACTGGCCTCAAGGTTGTGGTGGCCCTGGGGGTGAAACGCCTCACCATCAAGGGAGACTCGCAGCTCCCCGTCAACTTCTCCAACAAGGTGTACGAGCCAAAGGATGAGCACATGGAGGCATACCTCACGGAGGTGCGCAAAATGGAGAGGTAGTTCCTGGGCCTGGAGCTACAGCATGTGCCTCGTGGCACCAACAAAGAGGCCGACGACATCGCCAAAAGAGCATCCAAGCGGCTACCCCAAGAGCCTGGCGTCTTCGAGGAGCGGCTCTTCAAGGCTTCGGTGGCACCTTCGCCTATGGAGCCGACGCCACCTCAGGAGGAACTCCCCCAGCCACCAGCCTCGGGAGCCCCCGCCTGCGGCCCAACCTCAGGAGCGTGCCTTCTCTTAGCGCTCGAGCCTCAGGAGGGGTGCTGGATCGAGGAGTTCAGGACGTACCTGACGCAAGGCACATTGCCGGAGAAGGAGGAAGACGCGAAGCATGTGGCCCGGCAGGCTATAGCGTACTGCATTCGGGACGGTGAGCTATATAGGAAGCGGCCAAATGATGTTTCTCTATGATGCATTTCCCGGGAACAGGGAATGAGCTGTTGGCTGACATACATGGCGGAGACTGCAGGCACCACTCGTCGTCAGGCACCCTAGTCGGCAAGGCTTTTCGCAGCGGGTTCTACTGGCCGACGGCACTCAACGACGCGGCCGAGCTGGTGAAATCCTGCGAGGCCTGCCAATTCCACGCCAAGCAGATCCACCAGTCGGCTCAAGACCTCCAGACTATCCCGTTCTCATGGCCGCTCGCGGTCTGGGGGCTGGATATCCTGGGCCCATTCCCTCGAGCGCCTGGAGGTTACCGCTACCTCTACTTCGCCATCGACAAATTCACCAAGTGGGTGGAAGTGGAAGCCGTCCGCACCATCCCAGCTGGGTCAGCAGTCAAGTTCATCAAGGGCCTCGTAAGCCGATTTGGGGTCCCTAATCGCATCATCACCGACAACAGC
Organism: Triticum urartu; assembly: GCF_003073215.2. Taxonomy (NCBI): domain Eukaryota; kingdom Viridiplantae; phylum Streptophyta; class Magnoliopsida; order Poales; family Poaceae; genus Triticum; species Triticum urartu. The sequence continues at coordinate 355,620,025 of NC_053024.1, forward strand.
TCACAGTTCACTAGCAATCTCTTCAAAACATATTGTGCTAACCTTGGAACGCAGATCTACTACGCCTCCGTGGCGCACCCCAGGAGCAATGGCCAGGCCAAACATGCAATGCGGAAGTTCTGAGGGGTCTCAAGACTAGGACCTTCAGGAAGAAACTCGAGGCATGCGGCAGGGGCTGGCACGACGAGCTCCAGCCCGTGTTGTGGTCCATCCGCACCATCGCCACCAGGCCGACAGGAGAGACCCCGTTCTTCCTCATCTATGGATCATAAGTGGTTCTCCCACACGAGGTCAGGCATCGCTCTGCGTGTCCTGGCGTTTGATGAAATGCAGCAGGATGCCATGCGGAGGATGGACCTCGTGCTGGGGAGGAACACCTTCGTGAAGCCTCGCTCCGAGCTGCGAGGTACCAGCAGGCGCTGCGGCGGTACCACTGTCGCACTGTCCGCTCTAGGACGCTCAAGGTGGGTGATCTTGTCCTGAGGCGGGTGCTCTCCAGGGAAGGGCTGCACAAGCTCTCACCCATGTGGGAGTGCCCGTTTCAGGTCGCCCACGTCTCTAGGCCTGGCGCCGCGCGCCTGGAGACGCAGGACGGGATCCCCATCCAGAAATCCTGGAACATCCAGCACCTTCGGAAGTTCTACCCATGAAGCAAGGCCCAGCGCTTGTGAAGCAAGGCCCAGTGCCTGTGAAGATCTCCGCTCGTGACACTCTCACGTAATAATGAGTGGGGTTGTACACGCCCCGGAGTCTCAGGAGTGCCGCCCTCAGGCCTCGGGGACTCCCTCCCACATCTTAGTGGTAGCACTTAGCTCCGCGCTCGTGAGAAGACAAGAAGACTAGACTAGGTGCCGAACGCGGCTTTTCATTTGCTTTCCGCAGTTGGCTTGCCCCTTTTTAGTGAGAATTTGCTTTCTGGTGTTCCTCGCTGGCCTGGTTCCATTGCCTTTTTGCCTCCTTTTCTGCTCTCAGTTCCTCGGTTTTTTTACCCGTACTCTCCCTCGCATGCCTCGCGAGGGGGCTAGACGGGTGCCCTCGTGAGCGATTTCATTTTCCTGTTTTTCGCAAGGCACCGTCGCTCGAGTTCGCAAGCTGGCGCACCCCTCTCAATCTGTGCCCCCTGGGTACCGCGATGCGAAACACTGGGTCATGGCTGGCAGTGCCTGAAACCAGGATTCAGAAGAATAAGAATTTCCTAACGAATTTTTGCAGTTCCCAGACGCCTTCCGAGCACAGGAGGCCACGCCAGGCACTGGGGAACGCGCACCTCGCGAGGCGGAAACTACTTCAGGCACATCAAGCTAAGTTATTCCTACGCGCATACATGAAATGTTGACGCTGTAACACAACACAAGAGTGATAAACATAGCACAGCCACTTGGAAATCATAGTTGTTGCACGCCCCAGCGGGGCCCCATACTTGTCTCTCTTATTGCAGGAAGGAAAAGAAGACCGAAACAAAAGTGGCATGTGCTCCCGCTGCAGGTCGCGAGGACGGGCCCATGGCGCTCTCCTGAGCTCAGCCAGACCCCTCCTCGCGCTTCACTGAAGCGCGGTGACGAGACGACCCGCTGCCACCTTTGAAGCGGGCACGGCGGCGTGGTGGCGGGTCGTAGCCGCCGCTGCTGGAGCTGTCGCCGGAAGAAGAGTCGCCATAGCTGGATGAGCCATGGCCGGCGCCGAGGGCGAGCCCGCCTTCACTCTCGTCGCGGCCATCACCGAGGTCGAGCACCTCACTACCATCGTTGTCCTCGGGGCAACACCTGACGCGGCGGCCATCTTCCCTGAACACCCTCACATAGAGGTTCGTGTTGCCATCGTACTTGAAGTGCAGGGAGCACCGCCGACCTAGGCCGCGTGGGGCAAACGTTTGCCAGCCGCGGTCCAAGGCTGCGTTGCCTACAGCGGAGACGTCAACCGCGACCCACGAGGCCTTGTTGCAGCAGCCGTCCGCCCCGCAGCCAAAGACCACCTGGACTACTGGATGGAAGCTCGTTGGCAAAGAGGCGCAGGAGCTGAAGCCAAGTGCCGGCAGGGTTCTACGACCGTCGGCGTCAAAACCGGCGGATCTCGGGTAGGGGGTCCCGAACAGTGCGTCTAAGGCGGATGCTAACAGGAGGCAGGGGACACAATGTTTTACCCAGGTTCGGGCCCTCTTGAGGAAGGTAAAACCCGACGGCCTGCTTGATTAATATTGATGATATGGGTAGTACAAGAGTAGATCTACCACGAGATCGGAGAGGCTAAACCCTAGAAGCTAGCCTATGGTATGATTGTATGTTGTCCTACGTACTAAAACCCTCCGGTTTATATAGACACCGGAGAGGTTAGGGTTACACAAGGTCGGTTACAAAGGAGGAGATACACATATCCGTATTTGCCTAGCTTGCCTTCCATGCTAAGTAGAGTCCCATCCGGACACGAGACGAAGTCTTCAATCCTGTTTCTTCATAGTCTAACAGTCCGGCCAATGGAGGTAGTCCGGCTGTCTGGAGACCCCCTAATCCAGGCCTCCCACAGTAGCCCCTGAACCAGGCATTCAATGACGATGAGTCCGGCGCGCAGTATTGTCTTCGGCATTGCAAGGATAGTGTCCGACCCTGCAAAATAAGTTCCACATACCACCGTAGAGAAAATAATATTTCCACAAATCCAATTTGCTGACTTGTTTTGGCAACACGACATTATGTCACGGCCCGGTGATTATTCGAACCGTTTCCTTTAACTAGCCCCGCACATAACGCGAGGCAGTTTTTTGACACGTCTTGTCAAAGCAGAGATCGTGTCCCCTTATCACGGGACTCTCATCAATACGGGTGTGGGTAACCCAACCGCGCCATCGATTACGGCACTTGGGGGATAAGCGAGTTTTACCAAGCTAGTGGGGACGCTTAGTTTCATCCGCCCATATAAAGGGATAAGGATTCACCTTTTCATCCACGCCTTCTGCCTCGTTTGCTCATCCATTTTCACGCACTCGAGCTGCAGCGCCCAAGTCCGCACTTCCTACCTCAACCTTCTCCAACCATGTCCGAAGAGGGAGGCAGGTGGATGGTCTCCTCCATCACAGAGGACACATGAAGAAGCTGAGGAGAGGCGGATACCTGCCGACGACATCGCGCACCGGCTCCCAGATGAGGGGCAGCTCATCCCCACCCCCAGGCCCCATGAGAGGGTAGTGTTCCTTACCCATTTCCTCCGCGGACTGGGATTCCCACTCCACCCATTCATCCCGGGGGCTCATGTTCTACTATGGCCTGGATTTCCATGATCTGGCCCCGATCTTCATCCTCAATATATTGGCGTTTATCGTCGTGTGCGAGGCCTTCCTCCACATCAAGCCCCACTTCGGCTTATGGCTGAAGACCTTCAATGTCAAGCCGAAGGTAGTGGGTGGCCGCCAGGTGGAGTGCGGAGGCGCCATGGTGGGCAAGATGCCCAACGTCACATGGCTCGAGGGCTCCTTCATGGAGACCGTAAAGGGGTGGCAATCGGGGTGGTTCTACATCATCGAGCCGCGTGACCCTATGGGCAGCGGACCCCCGAGTTCGATCTGGCATCCCCACGCGGCTCACCTCCTGGAAGAGAAAGGCCTATCCTGGGGTAGTTCGAGAGCTGACGGACTCCAAACATGTGTTCAAAACATGGTGAACAGGAAGCTCAAACTCGTCAACGTAGTCCAGGTCATGCTCGTCCGCCGGATCCTCCCGTGTCCAACAACGGGCTTTCAACTTGTGGGAGTTCGACCCGGCCCAGCACCAAACTCTGAACAGGCTCTTCGACACAAACGAGGATGCCTGGAAGGTGCTATTCAAGGGCGCCGAGGTTCCCCCTCCTACTACCGAGGATCGCGGATTCTGCACGAAGCGCCAAGCCAACGCGGTAAGCTGTTTTACCTCTACAGGATACTTGTTTTTTCATAGTTTGACTCTATGCGGGATCTAAGCTCCCGTACCTTTGACAAGACTGGCAGCAGATGGTCAGGACAGATTGACTGTCCGGCTCCTTGCCCGAAGGCCCAGCAGACGCTCTGCCTGACGGAAGATGCTGACTCCGGCTCCTTACAAGGTGCCAGGAGAAGACCAAGAAGGCCAAGGGAACCCGAAAGAGTTCCCAATGCCAGGTGTATCAGGACTCATTCGATGAACTCTGCGACACACTCCTCCCCGAAAGACGAGGAGGAAGAAGAAGATGCTCCCCCTTTAGTTGGGAGAGACAAGAAAAGAAGGGCGCCCCAACTGGGGAGGCCGAAGGGTCCAAGAAGGGAAGGACTCTCCTTCCGGATAGCTTCCACCGCCGCCGCCGAGGCGAAGACGAGTGGCTTCCAGGGCCAAGCCCCTGGGGAAGTCGTAAGTATTCGGACACCAGAGTAACTCATAGTTCCTTTGTCGCACTACTTCCCCTAACGCCGAATATGATTATGCAGGCCGCCATGAGCCCAGTATCGATGTATCGTCGGACGGCTCCCTGGGCTCGTCGGATATGGATAGCTGTAACGCCCCGAGACCGATGTCCCGGGTGTATTCTAGTTATTCGTTGTTGTTGCCTTGTCTTTTCTTGTGTGTCATCATGTGCATTGCATCATCATGTTTTCAAAACTTGCATCTGTCCCGGTCTCCTCATTTCTTCCGTTGTCCATTCTGAGCCCAGACACACTTGCACGCGCCCGCGGCACCTCCGAAATATTATGTTTATAAGTGGCCGGATAATGTCCTCGGAATGGGATGAAAGTTGGCGTGTGGTCTTATTATAGTGTAGATAGACTGCCTGTCAAGTTTCATCTCATTCAGAGTTCGTCTGATAGCCCAATCGTTAAACTATAGCGGCATAGTAGCCGGTCTAACATCGGATGTTTTCGGTCTCCGAAAACAGTCGCCGGGCCTCTCCTCTTCTATCTTCTCAGCCCTTTGCCTTCTGCACTACCTCTCACCGCCAGGCCCTACCTAACCTCTCTCGTCAGCCCGCGGACCTCCTCCCGCATGCGTCCGAAATCTGTCCCGGACCCGGCCCGGACAGTCGTTACCGCTGTGTCCGGATCATCCCCAAACATCTACAAAACGTCTCCGTTTTGTTAATTGGACTTCTTAGTCTATTTTTCTCGACCGCCCGATTACGATCGACGGGACGTTTTAGCCCCTACCCAAAAATCCAGTGCTATATATATAGACCTATCCCCTAGGCACCAACCCTAAAATCTAGGTATTGTCCCCCTTCAGCCGCTCCACACTCCACCAAATCACTCTCGGGATCCATCCCCTCCCGATCCAAGACCACCAGCCACAGCCGCCACTGCTCCTCCTTGGTTTCCATGCCCAACCAACCAATGCCTCCCTTGGGTCTCGCCGTCCACCCAACCAGCAGCGGCCGCATCCCCCCCGCAGGAGCTCACCTTCTCCTCTCTCGCATCATGCGCCTGAGAGACGCCCTGGCCTTGCAGCTCCCGCCGCCGCCCAGCTCCGGTTGTTGTCGTCTCCACCGGAACTCGACGATGACGTCTGCCTCCCGTCCGATGCACCTGGCCTTTGTCCGCTTCCATTCTGTCCATGATGCCCTCCTTGTACATCATCGCGCCGCCTCAAGCTTCGTCGCGAGTCAACAACAGCAGCGGGGAAACCCATCGCCGCCCATCGCCATGCCTGGCCCTGCCAAGCTCCACTGCATCGGATCCATCCACGTCATCTGCTAGCCTCGCCAAGTTCCGCCACCGCGCCCTTGTTCCTCTGTCGTGGCCCGCTGCCATCCCCGGCGAGCAAGCGCCAGCAATGCCAGCAGCTCCCCTCGTCGCCTCTCGGACCTCGCCGGTGTGCCGTTTCCCGTCGATTTGGACCCCTCCGCCGCCGTGCAGACCCACCGCTACGCCGGTCCCGTCGAACGCCATCGCCCGAGCCTCCAGGCGCCCGCCTGCCATGGCCGCCTCGTCCCTGCACCAGAGGAGGACGAGTAGCGCCTAGTCGTTGCCTACGTCACGCAGATCCGAACGCCTACCTCGCCGCCCCTTCGCCCGCTCACCAGAGCTCTGCTCCCAGCCGTTCTCGCCGCCAAGGCTGTCGCTCTGAACCTCGCTGCGTATTTCTTCAGAGACGAGCAGAGGAGCTTGCCCAGTCCAGCCGCGTGCGTTGACCGCATCCAACTGCTCGATCTGCCAGTGCCCCGTCTCGATCTCAAGGCCCATTCCCTTTCCGAGCCGACCCTCTCCACGTCGCCCGCGCCCTTGGCCTCATGCCAGTCGGCCCTCATGGGCCTCCACCACCGACCAGCCCATGAGGCATGGTGAGATGCCCCCAGCTCCTGTTCCTGCTAGGCCAGCCAGTTTCGGCCCATGTCACTTTTTTCCGTTCTATGAATTTGTCTTTTATCCAGAGTACTGCTTATTTACAAAAAACCACTTAAGTTTCATGCATATAAGTAACTCATTAACCGAGCATCGTATTAAAATGATTTATATATGGTATGTGACTAGAATTGCATCTAGTTTCATAATTTGCAACTTTCATCTATGTTTAAAATGTTTAAAGTGTTGTTTGTTTAAATTTGCCCAAATGCCATGCTAAAATGATTTAATTCATAACTAAATAACCATAACTCAGAATTTAATAAACTGTATATGTAATTGGTGTAGAAAAATGTCTAGTTTAACATGGTGGCCTTACTTTGCATGTTTAACAATTCTAAATATGGTTTAGGTCAGAACAGTACCAAACCTAATATATGCATATGGAGGATTTACCGGAATTGTTGTTTAATGTTTCCGGCCTCATTTAAAATGCCTAACTATGTTTTTCTACTCATGTTTCAACTCTTGCATGTTAATCAACATTTAATATTGTTGAGTACCAAACGAGAGAGAACTAAATAATTGATGCGGTGCTTCGTTTTGAGCTCCACTTAACTTGTAGTTTTGTTTGTGCACTTTGCCTTGCCTTGCTTCATTAAACCGGACATGCATCATACTTGGTTGTGCATCATACCATGCTTATGTGATGGTTGTTTACTATGTTGTTTGCTTCTTTCCGGGTTGTTTCCCTTGTTAGCTTCGGTCCCGTTCCGGAGTTGTGAGGATCCGTTCGACTATGTTCGTTTGTCTTCTTCATGGAATCGTTCTTCTTCCTTGCGGGATTTCAGGCAAGATGACCATACCCTCGAAATCAATTCTATCTTTGCTTGCTAGTTGCTCGCTCTTTTGCTATGCCTATGCGGCGATACCTACCACTTGCTTATCATGCCTCCCATATTGTTAAGCCAAGCCTCTAACCCACCTTGTCCTAGCAAACCGTTGTTTGGCTATGTTACCGCTTTGCTCAGCCCCTCTTATAGCGTTGTTAGTTGCAGGTGAAGATTGGAGTTTGTTCCTTGTTGGAACATGGATATTTTTGTTGGGATATCACAATATCTCTTATTTAATTAATGCATCTATATACTTGGTAAAGGGTGGAAGGCTCGGCCTTATGCCTGGTGTTTTGTTCCACTCTTGCCGCCCTAGTTTCCGTCATACCGGTGTTATGTTCCTTGATTTTGCGTACCTTACACGGTTGGGTATTATGGGAACCCCTTGACAGTTCGCCTTGAATAAAACTCCTCCAGCAATGCACAACATTGGTTTTACCATTCGCCACCTAGCCTTTTCTTTCCCTTGGGTTCTGCAGACTCAAGGGTCATCTTTATTAAACCCCCCGGGCCAGTGCTCCTCTGAGTGTTGGTCCAAACTAGAGCCCTGTGCAGCGCACCCTCGGGGAAACTCGAGGTTTGGTTTTAGTTGTACGGAGCGCTCATCTGAGTGTGCCCTGAGAACGAGATATGTGCAGCTCCTATCGGATTTGTCGGCACATTCGGGCGGTGTTGCTGGACTTGTTTTACCATTGTCGAGGATGTCTTGTAACCAGGATGCCGAGTCTGATCGGATTGTCTTGGGAGAAGGAATATCCTTCGTTGACTGTGAGAGCTTGTGATGGGCTAAGTTGGGACACCCCTGCAGGGATTTGAACTTTCGAAAGCCGTGCCCGCGGTTATGGGCAGATGGGAATTTGTTAATGTCCGGTTGTAGAAAACCTAAAGATTATCTTAATTAAAATGCATCAACCGCGTGTGTAACCGTGATGGTCTCTTTCCGACGGAGTCCGGGAAGTGAACACGTTGTTGGAGTTATGCTTGACGTAGGTTGTTCTAGGATCACTTCTTGATCATAGTTTGTCAACCGTGCTTTGCCGTCTCTTCTCTCTCTCATTTGCGTATGTTAGCCACCATATATGCTAGTCGCTTGCTGCAGCTTCACCTCATACCTTTTACCCTACCTTTAAGCTTAAATAGTCTTGATCGCGAGGGTGTGAGATTACTGAGTCCCCGTGACTCACAGATACTTCCAAAACCAGTTTGCAGGTGCCAATGTTACCGAGCAGGTGACGCAACCAAGCTCAGGGAGGAGCTCGATGAAGATCTTGTTCTTTGTGTTGTTTCGTTCTAGTCGATCAGTAGTGGAGCCCAGTTGGGGTTGATCGGGGATCTGTGTAGCATTTGGGGTAGTCTTCTTTTATTTTGGTTCCGTAGTCGGACCTTGATTGTATCTGGACGATGTAATGCTTTATTCATGCATTTGTGTTAAGTGGCGATTGTAAGCCAACTATGTATCTTTTCCCTTATTGTATTACATGGGTTGTTTGTGAAGATTACGTCACTTGCGACATTGCTTTCAATGCGGTTATGCCTCTAAGTTGTGCTTCGACACGTGGGAGATATAGCCGCATCGAGGGCGTTACAAGTTGGTAATCGGAGCCTTCCCTGACTTAGGAGCCCCCTGTTTGATCGAATCGCTGGCGTTGTTGAGTCCAGAAAAATGCTTTGAGTCTTATAGGATTATATATATCAGAGAGTAGGATTCTTTTTACTCCTTAGTCCCTTCGTCGCTCTGGTGAGCCATCCTGACGTAGAGTTTTGACTCTTCTCTTCTCAAATTTCACTAATTTTTTTTAGGATCACGCGGGTATCTTGGAATCGTTTCGATGGTTTTGTGACGAGAACATTGTTCTTGGTGCCTCCTGACATTTAGGTGTTGTGGCAGTGTCCTGGGGAGTTGAGCTCCGAGGTGTTGTCGTCACAATTTTATCGTTGCAATTCTGAAATACCTGAGTTTTGCCGACATCGAAAATATCTTTTATGCAGTTGTTGGTGAGATAACCTCGACGCCACCCAGTACTGGGGTGGGAGTTCGGGAGTATTGCCATAACTCGTATAACGGATGCTTTTCGAAGGTTGAGGTAAATGATTTCCGAAGGTTTCTTGGTTATGTGTTGAAGGATGGATACATCTCGATGTAGGATTTGCTAGTTTTGGGTGAGATATTATGCTTCCCCTGTATCCCCAACACCTGATTGCATAACTAGAAAGTTTCGGGAGTTTATAAGTGGGAATTCAAGTATCACGTAGGATATCCTTCCAACAGACACACGGTACGACATGTGGTCTATCATATGTTTGTTCCGGTTTATTCTGCAAGCCAATCCTTTGTTTTGTTTTGGTTTGTGGTATTCGAGTTGCTTCAAAGTCAATTGTTGAATCCATACCTTTTTCTAAATGGTGTTCTCATATTTCTATGGGAGTGCTAATCCTTTTTCGATCATCAAGATGGTCATGCCAATCCTTTTCAACCGATGTGCTTCTCTCGAAGTTAATCCTATCCTTTCAATATTTGCGAGGTCAATACTCAGTTTTTCTCAACGGTATCCATTCCATCTGCCCAAAGTTGCCTTTGTTTTCCCCCCCCCCCCCCCCTTTTTTTTTTTTAGGACTCAGATTTCTTATTCAAGAATCCTTTTACTGATGGGAAGTCTCTATATTCTTTTCTGTCAATGTTCTTATCCGGTGATTCACAAGAAGATACTAACAGAGCTTCAAGTTCGTCACTCTTCACTCGTTTTCTTCTCCGGTGGATTCAAATCAAGCTTTCGGTGTTGATCATATCTTTTTCTTTTTCATTGGTTCACATGCTTTCCATGTTGGAAGTTCTTATCGAAGACTCTCTTATTTGTTCACCTCTCGCTATTCATTTGTTCCGGAGTGCTGAAGATATCTCAGAAGATTCGCGCTTACATTCCTAATTCCGTTCAAGCTGTCTCGAGGTTGTTATCTCCTTTGAGTCATTTAATTCAACCGGTGATCATTCCAAAGGTGTGTCTTTTGAGTGGGCCCTAACCCACAGGTCTTTTCCCTGGATCTTACCCGAGTCTTCTTTTCCCGGTGTTATTCTCAAATTCATTTCAAAGTTTGATGTAAGAATGAATTATCATCAGTCATATGTATTTCTCCAAGATCTGTCAAATTCTTTTCATCGTTGGATCAACCTCTTTGCTTTTGATTCTTCCGGAGTGTCTAAATAATTCATGGTGGTGTTTCTCATAATCATTCTCAACATTTCAATACCTCTAGGGGTTCTCTTCAATCTTATCTGTTCTCTCAAAGAGTCATGGTTCTAGCTTCATGCCATCCTCTCATAATTGTTTTCGATTGTGAGAATTCTTTTCACCCTTCCAGGGCAATTCAGAAGTTTTTTCAGTTTGATTCTCCGGAGCCAATCATCTCAGAATTATTCATTCCAGCTTTCAGCTCTCGTTCTCCAAATCTTACTGGTGCATCATTCAAATATTCTATAATCAGCTCGTGATCTCTTCGTTCTCGTGTATCAAATTCCCTCAAGTATCGTAATTCGTTCTCTAACTCTCCCTGGTGTTTCCTTATCTTTTCTTCATTCATTTTCTATTCTTACGGTGGTTCGTTCAAGATTCTTTTCCTCTTGTTATCATCAATTCATTTATGTTTCTCAAGTTCTACCGGTGGATCATTGAAGACTTTCTCAAGTTTGCACTATATCTCTCTTAATCCTTTCTACGAGAATAAGTAGTATGCCAAATCCATTGTGTGCCATCAATTTAATTGATGAAGGATAAGCATAATGTAATTCTTATTCTTGTTTCATCGAGTATATTCAATTCCTTATTCCGGAGGCTCATCAAATTCTCGGTTTCACTTGATTCATCTTTCTTTTCCGGAGTTTAAAGCTCTCTCAATTATTTTATCACGGAGATCCATCTAAATCATTACAAGGTTTCACCTTGTGTTTTCAACTTCTCTTCCTTTTCGTTAGCCTTTTGTTTACCGAAGTTCTTCATGGAGGCTCTACTTGTTGGCTCATCAAGGACTTTAATTCCTTCTTGAAGTTTTCATCGAGATTCTTTTAAGGAACTCAAGCTTTCTTCATCTTGCAATCCGGAGTGCAATTCTTTCTTCCGTCATTGGAGGTGGTATTATGTCATTCTTGATAATTTGAGTTCATGTTTCATGATTCACATGTTGTTAAGAACGAGGTATTTTAAATCCATCAATCTCTTCATTGGAGTTATCTTGGGTTATATTTCACCAAAGCTCTTCCCTAAGGATTGTTGCTATTTGTGGTGCTTATAAATGATCCAAGTTCTCCATTTAACCTTCCGGTGAGATAAGTTTCTCGTCTCCTTGTTCTTATCAATCCAAATTCTTTTTCTCGTGAGTGGCAGGTTGTCACCTCATAATTTGACATGTTCTCCATAAGGCCACGACAAGCTTACTCTTTTCGTTGTTGGTTTTCTAACAACTCCGTTCGACTCTTCTCCTAAGGATACCTCTTCAAGCTCTTTTGTAGCAGAAGTTGACATTTTCTTCTACATTCTTTTATCTCAATTATCTATATCCTATTCTTTCTCCTGGAGGTCTATTGATGTTGCTCTTTTCACTCCTCATCTCGGCTTGCCAAGACCATATTCTTTCATTTGCTAATCCTTTTCCAACCGGTGTGTCGTGTTTTCATTCAAGTATCTTATCATCGTATCAAGTTCTTTTTCAATTCTTTTTTTCTTTTCAATCGGAGTGCTACCCGAAGTTGTTTCTTCCTTGTTCCTCTTTTCTAATGGAGTGTTTTCAACCTTGTTCATCTCTGTTGTGTTCTTCTCTCAAAATGGCTTAATCTTTTCAAGGTTCTTTGGTTTCACTCGTTTGTCAAAGAAGCAACTTAGTTTTACCTCTTCTCTTTCTTCCGTTTATTCCCTCCGATGCCATCCTAGATCTCGGGACGAGATCCTCTCGTAGTGGTGGAGTGTTGTGACGCCCCAAGACCGATGCTCGAGAAGACTTCCATAGGTTCCGGTTTTCTCCTTGTGTTTCATTTTTGCTTGCTCCTTTTATTTTTGCATTGCATCATGTCATCATGCCATCATATAATTAATTTTTGCAACTCAACTAAATAAACCGTATGGATCTTTGATCCATTTAAACCGAGGGAATTCACATGGTGATTCTCTTTACAACATATCCTCTCGATAATTAGAGAGCTATATTAAAATATTCCATTAACTTTGGAATCACCATAACACACTTGCAATTCAATTCTCATGCCTTTTTGCTTCATGTTTGTTCTCCAAACTTTCTCCATAATTCTTTCTCCATTTCTCGAGGCTCCTCCTAAATTCTCAACATTTTTGGGCGCTTTGAAATCCTCGTCATGGTTCAAACCATTTGAATTAAATTCAAATGAATTTGAATTTAAATCTTGAAATCATGCTCACTTCTATTTTCTTGGGACAAGCGCATTTTTGTGAGTCCGGGAAAATAATCCCCTTGCCCAAATTCTTGTCCACTCATTTCTTTTCTCTCCTTCTATTTCTTTGCTTTCCTGCTTTTGTGAGAGATTTGAAGAAGAGAGAGGTAGGTGCCAGCAACAACAGCCGACCAGGCCTCTGGCCTTTCCCTCTCCATGGTCTGGCTCAGCAGATCGAGGTCCAACTAGCAGCCCCGCCGGCCTCTAAGGCCCATTTGCCCCTAGGCCCACCTAATTCTAACCCTAGCCCGATCCCCATCTCACCCTCCTCCTCGTTCCCTTGCGCCGCCAGAGCACCCATCGCTCGATCCCTTCTCCCTCGCAGCGCTGCACTCGCATCTCTCCCCCGCAGAACCGAGTCCCGCTCGGCCCCTCGTCCTCCTCCCATAGCAGCCCTCGCATCCGTGCCTGGCCCGAGCGCCTCTCCTCTCCTGCACCTCGTCCCCGACGCCGGCAAGCCTGCCA